>NC_142173.1:30549381-30651017 GCF_029865625.1 Vigna umbellata | reverse complement strand
CCTTCACTTCATAAACTTCCTCGACTTCGTCCACTTCTTCCACTTCTTGAACTTCGTCAACTTCCTCCACTTCCTCCACATCTTCCACATCGTCAACTTCGTCCACTTCCTCCACTTCGTCAATTTCGTCCACTTCTTCGACTTCCTCAACTTCTTCCACTTCCTCCACTTCCTCAACTTCCTCCACTTCCTCAACTTCGTCAACTTCGTCCCCTTCGTCCACTTCATCCGCTTCCTACACTTCCTCTACTTCGTCCCCTTCGTCCACTTCCTCCACTTCGTCCTCTTCGTCAACTTCCTCCACTTCGTCCACTCCCTCCACTTCCTCAACTTCCACCACTTCCTCCACTTCGTCCACTTCCTCCACTTCGTCAACTTCGTCCACTTGTTCAACTTCCTCCACTTCTTCCACTTCTTCCAATTCGTCGACTTCGTCCACATCCTCCACTTCCTCCACTTCCTACACTTCCTAGATTTCCTCGACTTTGTCCACTTCTTCAACTCTTCCACTTCTTCCACTTCCTCCAGTTCCTCCACTTCCTCCACTTCGTCAACTTCATCCCCTTCGTCCACTTCGTCCGCTTCCTACACTTCCTCCACTTCATCCCCTTCGTCAACTTCGTCCACTTCGTCCACTTCGTCCACTTCCTCCACTTGGTCCACTTCCTCAACTTCATCTACTTCGTCAACTTCGTCCACTTGTTCCACTTCCTCCAGTACTTCCCCTTCGTCCACTTCCTCCAATTTGTCCACTTCGTCATCTTCATTCACTTGTTCAACTTCGTCCACTTCGTCCAATTCGTCCATTTCGTCCGCTTCCTCCACTTCCTTCACTTCCTCCACTTCGTCCCCCTTCTCCACTCCCTCCACTTCCTTCACTTCCTCAACTTCCTTCACTTCTTCAAGTTCGTCCACTTTGTCCACCTCCTCCACTTATTCCACTTCCTTCACTTCCTCCACTTCGTCCCCTTCGTCCACTTCGTCCCCTTCGTCCACTTCTTCCACTTCCTCCACTTCCTCCACTTCCTCCACTTCCTCCACTTCGTCAACTTCCTCCACATCCTCCTCTTCGTCCCCTTCATCAAATTCCTCCACTTCCTCCACTTCGTCCACTTTGTCAACTTCCTCCACTTCCTCCACTTCGTCCACTTCCTCAATTTCGTCCTCCACTTCCTAGACTTCCTCAACTTCGTCCAGTTCTTCAACTTCCTCCACTTCGTCCACTTCCTCCAATTCGTCAACTTCGTCCAGTTCTTAAACTTCTTCCACTACGTCCACTTCGTCCACTTCGTCACCTTCGTCCACGTCGTCCACTTCGTCCCCTTCGTCCACTTCGTCCATTTCGTCAACTTCGTCCACTTCCTCCCCTTCCTCCACTTCCTCTTCTTCGTCAACTTCCTCCACTTCCTCCACTTTTCCACTTCGTCAACTTCGTTCATTTCTTCAACTTCCTCCGCTTCTTCCACTTCGTCCACTTCGTCCACTTCATCCGCTTCCTCCACTTCGTCCACTTCTTCCGCTTCGTCAACTTCGTCCACTTGCTCCACTTCGTCCACTTCTTCCGCTTCGTCAACTTCGTCCACTTCCTCCACTTCCTCAACTTCCTCCACTTCGTCCACTTCCTTCAGTTCCTACACTTCCTCCACTTTGTCCACTTCTTCCACTTCGTCAACTTCCACCACTTCCTCCACTTCCTCCACTTCTTCCACTTTGTCCACTTCGTCCGCTTCGTCCACTTCTTAACCTTCCTCTACTTCTTCCACTTCCTCCACTTCCTCCACTTCGTCAACTTTGTCCGCTTCGTCCACTTCGTCCACTTCGTCCGCTTACTACACTTTGTCCGCTTCATCCCCTTCGTCCACTTCGTCAACTTCCTCCACTTCCTCCACTTCATCCTCTTCCTCAACTTCCTCCACTTCCTCGACTTCGTCCAATTCGTCCACTTCCACCACTTCCTCCACTTCGTCCACTTCCTCTACTTCGTGCACTTCGTCAACTTCGTCCACTTGTTCACTTCTTTCACTTTCTCCAATTCGTCGACTTCGTCCACATCGACCATTTCGTTCACTTCCTCCACTTCCTCCACTTCGTCAACTTCGTCCACTTCCTCTAGTTCCTCCAGTTCCTACACTTCCTCCACTTCGTCAACTTCGTCCACTTCTTCAACTTCCTCCACCTCTTCCACTTCGTCCACTTCCTCCAATTCCTCAACTTCGTCCACTTCTTCAACTTCGTCCACTTCGTCAACTTCCTCCACTTCCTCCATTTCGTCCACTTCCTCAATTTCGTCCTCCACTTCCTAGACTTCCTCAACTTCGTCCAGTTCTTCAACTTCCTCCACTTCGTCCACTTCCTCCAATTCGTCAACTTCGTCCACTTCTTAAACTTCTTCCACTACGTCCACTTCGTCCACTTCGTCACCTTCGTCCACGTCGTCCACTTCGTCCCCTTCGTCCACTTCGTCCATTTCGTCAACTTCGTCCACTTCCTCCCCTTCCTCCACTTCCTCTTCTTCGTCAACTTCCTCCACTTCCTCCACTTCTCCACTTCGTCAACTTCGTTCATTTCTTCAACTTCCTCCGCTTCTTCCACTTTGTCCACTTCGTCCACTTCGTCCACTTCATCTGCTTCTTCCACTTCTTCCGCTTCGTCAACTTCGTCCACTTCCTCCACTTCCTCCACTTCATCCACTTAGTCGACTTCGTCGGTTTCGTCCACATCGTCCACTTCCTCCACTTCCTCCACTTCGTCCTCTTCGTCCACTTCCTCCAATTCCTCAACTTCGTCCACTTCTTCAACTTCTTCCACTTCGTCCACTTCGTCACCTTCGTCCACGTCGTCCACTTCGTCCCCTTCGTCAACTTCGTCCACTTCGTCCACTTCCTCCACTTCCTCCACTTCGTCAACTTTGTCCACTTCCTCCACTTGTCCACTTCGTCAACTTCGTGCACTTCCTCCACTTCCTCCACTTCGTCCACTTCATCCACTTTGTCCACTTCGTCAACTTCGTCCACTTCTTCAACTTCGTCAACTTCGTCCACTTCCTCCACTTCCTCCACTTCCCCACTTCGTCCACTTCATCCACTTCGTCGACTTCGTCGGCTTCGTCCATTTCCTCCACTTCCTCGACTTCGTCCTCTTTGTCAACTTCCTCCACTTCCTCCACTTCGTCCACTTCCTCAACTTCCTCCACTTCGTCCACTTTGTCCACTTCCTCCACTTCCTACACCCTACTCTTCCTCCACTTCCTCCACTTCATCCTCTTCGTCAACTTCCTCCACTTCCTCGACTTCGTCCACTTCCTCAACTTCCACCACTTCCTCCACTTCCTCCAACTTACTCGACTTCCTCCACTTCCTCCACTTCCTCCACCTCGTCCTCGTCGTCATCTTCCTCGATTTCCTCCACTTCCTCCACTTCCTACATTTCCTACACTTCCTCCACTTCCTCCACTTCTTCCACTTTTTCAACTTCGTTAACTTCCTCCACTTCCTCCACTTCTTCCACTTCGTCAACTTCATCCACTTCCTCCACTTCGTCAACTTCGACCACTTCTTCAACATCCTCCAGTTCCTCCACTTCCTCCAATTCCTCAACTTCCTTCACTTCCTCCACTTCGTCCACTTCCTCCACTTCGTCAACTTCCTCCACTTTGTCCGCTACGTTCACTTCCTCCACTTCGTCCCCTTCGTCCACTTCCTCAACTTCCTCCACTTTCTCAACTTCCTCCACTTCCTCCACTTCTTCCACTTCCTCCGCTTTGTCCACTTCCTGGACTTTCTCCACTTCGTCCACTTTGTCAACTTCCTCCACTTACTCCACTTCCTCCACTTCATCCTCCACTTCCTCCACTTCGTCCACTTCCACTTCGTACACTTCGTGAACTTCCTCCACTTCGTAACCTTCGTCCACTTCTTCAACTACCTCCACTTCCTCCACTTCTTCCACTTTGTCCACTTCGTCTCCTTCCTCCACGTCGTCGACTTCGTTCACTTTGTCCCCTTCGTCAACTTCGTCCACTATGTCAACTTCGTCGACTTCCTCCACTTCGTCGGCTTCGTCCACATCGTCCACTTCCTCCACTTCCTCCACTTCGTCCATTTCGTCAACTTCCTCCACTTCCTCCACTTCCTACACTTCCTCCACTTCTTCCACTTTTTCAACTTCCTCCACTTCCTCCACTTCCTCCACTTCTTCCACTTCTTCCACTTCGTCAACTTCGTCCACTTCCTCCACTTCGTCAACTTCGACCACTTCTTCAACATCCTCCACTTCCTCCACTTCCTCCACCTCCTCAACTTCCTTCACTTCGTCCACTTCGTCCACTTCCTCCACTTCGTCCACTTCCTCCACTTCGTCAACTTGCTCCACTTCCTCCACTTCGTTCACTTCCTCCACTTCGTCTCCTTCGTCCACTTCGTCCCCTTCGTCCACTTCATCCACTTCGTCCACTTCCTCAACTTCCTCCACTTCCTCCAACTTCCTCCAACTTCCTCCACATCCTCCACTTCCTCCACCTCGTCCTCGTCGTCATCTTCCTCGACTTCCTCAACTTCCACCACTTCCTACATTTCCTACACTTCCTCCACTTCGTCCACTTCTTCCACTTTTTCAACTTCGTTAACTTCCTCCACTTCCTCCACTTCTTCCACGTCGTCAACTTCGTCCCCTTCCTCCACTTCGTCAACTTCGACCACTTCTTCAACATCCTCCACTTCCTCCACTTCCTCAACTTCCTTCACTTCCTCCACTTCGTCCACTTCCTCCACTTCGTCAACTTCCTCCACTTCGTCCGCTACGTTCACTTCCTCCACTTCGTCCCCTTCGTCGACTTCCTCAACTTCCTCCACTTTCTCAATTTCCTCCACTTCCTCCACTTCTTCCACTTCCTCCACTTTGTCCACTTCCTGGACTTTCTCCACTTCGTCCACTTCGTCAACTTCCTCCACTTACTCCACTTCCTGCACTTCATCCTCCACTTCCTCCACTTCGTCCACTTCCACTTCGTACACTTCATCAACTTCCTCCACTTCCTCAACTTCCTCCACTTCGTAACCTTCGTCCACTTCTTCAACTACCTCCACTTCCTCCACTTCTTCCACTTTGTCCACTTCGTCACCTTCCTCCACGTCGTCGACTTCGTTCACTTTGTCCCCTTCGTCAACTTCGTCCACTATGTCAACTTCGTCGACTTCCTCCACTTCTACCACTTTTTCAACTTCCTCCACTATGTCAACTTCGTTGACTTCCTCCACTTCTACCACTTTTTCAACTTCCTCCACTTCCTCAACTTCCTCCACTTCGTCAACTTCGTCCACTTCCTCCACTTCGTCAACTTCGACCACTTCTTCAACATCCTCCACTTCCTCCACTTCCTCCACTTCCTCAACTTCCTTCACTTCGTCCACTTCGTCCAGTTCCTCCACTTCCTCCACTTCCTCCACTTCGTCCACTTCCTCCTCTTTGTCTCCTTCGTCCACTTCGTCCCCTTCGTCCACTTCATTCACTTCGTCCACTTCCTCAACTTCCTCCAACTTCCTCCACTTCCTCCACTTCCTCCACCTCGTCCTCGTCGTCATCTTCCTCCACTTCCTCCACTTCCTCCACTTCCTAAATTTCCTACACTTCCTCCACTTTTTCCACTTCTTCCACTTTTTCAACTTCGTCAACTTCCTCCACTTCCTCCACTTCGTCAACTTCGACCACTTATTCAACACCCTCCTGTTCCTCCACTTCCTCAACTTCCTTCACTTCCTCCACTTCGTCCACTTCCTCCACTTCGTCAACTTCCTCCACTTCGTCCGCTACGTTCACTTCCTCCACTTCGTCCCCTTCGTCCACTTCCTCAACTTCCTCCACTTTCTCAACTTCCTCCCCTTCCTCCGCTTCTTCCACTTCCCCCGCTTTGTCCACTTCCTGGACTTTCTCCACTTCATCCACTTCGTCAACTTCCTCCACTTACTCGACTTCCTCCACTTCATCCTCCACTTCCTCCACTTCGTCCACTTCCACTTCGTACACTTCGTCAACTTCCTCCACTTCGTAACCTTCGGCCACTTCTTCAACTACCTCCACTTCCTCCACTTTTCCACTTCGTCCCCTTCCTCCACTTCCTCCACTTCATCCACTTCCTCGACTTCCTTCACTTCCTCCACTTCGTCCACTTCCTCCACTTCCTCGACTTCGTCCACTTCATCCACTTCATCGACTTCCTCGGCTTCGTCCACATCGTCCACTTCCTCCACTTCGTCCTCTTCGTGAACTACCTCCAATTCCTCAACTTCCTCCACTTCCTTAACTTCCTCCACTTCGTCCACTTCTTCCACTTCTTCAACTTCGTAACCTTCCTCCACTTCCTCCACTTCTTCCACTTCGTCAACTTCGTCCACTTCCTTCACTTCATCAACTTCGACCACTTCTTCAACATCCTCCAGTTCCTCCAGTTCCTCCAATTCCTCAACTTCCTTCACTTCCTCCACTTCCTCCACTTCCTCCACTTCCTCCACTTCGTGAACTTCCTCCACTTCGTCCGCTTCGTTCACTTCCTCCACTTCGTCCCCTTCGTCCACTTCATCCCCTTCCTCAACTTCCTCGACTTTCTCAACTTCCTCGACTTTCTCAACTTCCTCCACTTCCTCCACTTCTTCCACTTCCTCCGCTTCGTCCACATCCTTCACTTACTCCACTTCCTCCTCTTCGTCAACTTCCTTCACTTACTCCACTTCCTCCACTTCATCCTCCACTTCCTCCACTTCGTCCACTTCCACTTCGTACACTTCGTCAACTTCCTCCACTTCCTCAACTTCCTCCACTTCGTAACCTTCGGCCACTTCTTCAACTACCTCCACTTCCTCCACTTCTTCCACTGTGTCCCCTTCCTCCACTTCCTCCACTTCATCCACTTCCTCCACTTCCTCAACTTCCTTCACTTCCTCCACTTCGTCCACTTCCTCCACTTCCTCCACTTCGTCCTCTTCGTCCACTTCATCCACTTCATCGACTTCCTCGGCTTCGTCCACATCGTCCACTTCCTCCACTTCCTCCACTTCGTCCTCTTCGTCAACTTCCTCCACTTCCTCTACTTCCTCAACTTCCTCGACTTCGTCCACTTTGTCCACTTCCTCCACTTCCTACACTTCCCACACTTCCTCCACTTCGTCCACTTCTTCCACTTCTTCAACTTCGTAACCTTCCTCCACTTCCTCCACTTGTTCCACTTCGTCAACTTCGTCCACTTCCTCCACTTCGTCAACTTCGGCCACTTCTTCAACTTCCTCCACTTCCTCCACTTTGTCAACTTCCTTCACTAACTTCACTCCTCCACTTCGTCAACTTTCTCCACTTCCTGCACTTCCTCTACTTCCTCCACTTTGTCAACTTCATTCACTAACTCCACTACTCCACTTCGTCAACTTACTCCACTTCCTCCACTTCCTCCGCTTCGTTCACTTCCTCCACTTCATCCCCTTCGTCCACTTCGTCCCCTTCGTCCACTTCATCCACTTCATCAACTTCCTTCACTTCCTCCACTTCGTCCATTTCGTCCACTTCTTCGACCTTCGCCACTTCCTGGACTTCCTCCACTTCCTCCACTTCCTCCACTTCGTCAACTTCCTCCACTTCCTCCACATCCTCCACTTCTTCCCCTTCGTCAATTTCCTCCACTTCATCCACTTCCTCAACTTCGTCCTCAACTTCGTCCTCCACTTCCTCCACTTCCTCCACTTCGTCCACTTCCACTTCGTACACTTCGTCAACTTCCTCCACTTCCTAGACTTCCTCCACTTCGTCAACTTCGTCCACTTCTTCAACTACCTCCACTTCTTCCACTTTGTCCACTTCGTCCAGTTCGTCGACTTCCTCCACTTCATCCACTTCGTCCATTTCCTCTACTTCCTCGACTTCCCCCATTTCCTCCACTTCATCCACTTCGTCCACTTCCTACACTTCCTCCACTTCGTCCACTTCTTCCACTTCGTCAACTTCCTCCACTTCCTCCACTTCTTCCACTTCGTTAACTTCGTCCATTTACTCCACTTGGTCATCTTCGTCCACTTCCTCCACATCCTACACTTCCTACACTTCCTCCACTTGTTCAACTTCGTCAACTTCCTCCACTTCCTCCACTTCTTCCAGTTCGTCAACTTTGTCCACTTCGTCCACTTCGTCAACTTCGTCTACTTCTTCAACTTCCTCCACTTCTTCCAGTTAGTCCCCTTCCTCCACTTCCTCCACTTCCTTCACTTCCTCCACTTCGTCAAATTCGTCCCCTTCGTCCACTTCGTCCACTTCCTACACTTCCTCCACTTCGTCCCCTTCGTCCACTTCGTTCACTTCGTCAACTTCCTCCACTTCCTCCTCCACTTCGTCCTCTTCGTCAACTTCGTCCACTTCCTTAACTTCCACCACTTCCTCCACTTCCTCCACTTCCTCTACTTCGTGCACTTCGTCAACTTCGTCCACTTCTTCAACTTCCTCCACTTCTTCCACTTCCTCCACTTTCTCCACTTCTTCCACTTCCTCCAATTCGTCCACATCGTCCATTTCGTGCACTTCCTCCACTTCCTCCACTTCCTCCCCTTCGTCAACTTCGTCCACTTCCTCCACTTCGTCAACTTCGTCCACTTCTTCAACTTCCTCCAATTCTTCCACTTCGTCCACTTCCTCCAATTCGTCCACTTCTTCCACTTCGTCCACTTCGTCACCTGCCTCCACGTCATCCACATCGTTCACTTAGTCCTTCGCCAACTTCGTCCACTTTGCCAACTTTGTCTACTTCCTCCACTTTGCCCACTTCATCCAGTTCGTCGACTTCCTCCACTTCGTCCACTTCGTCCATTTCCTCCACGTCCCCCATTTCCTGCACTTTGTACACTTCCTCCACTTCTACACTTCCTACACTTCCTCCACTTCTTCCACTTCCTCCACTTCCTACCCTTCCTCCACTTCCTCCACTTCCTACCCTTCCTCCACTTCCTCCACTTCATCCACTTTGTGCACTTCGTCCACTTCGTTCACTTCTTCCACTTCATCAACTTCGTCCACTTGGTCCAGTTCCTCTGCTTCGTCAACTTCGTCCACTTCCTCCATGATGAGTCATTATTTCTTGAATTATATTTAGTTTATTGCACTTAAATAAACCAGGGAATTGTGTTTAATTGTTTGTTATTTCCTCGTTTTCCGAATTTTGCTTAATTTGGTCGGAAATTTGTAATTGTGCTAATTTGGGTTTTCTGAGCTGATTAAGTGTATTTTTGAAGTGCAGGAAAATTTCGGAAATATATTTTGGGACATCAGGAAGAATGCCAAATAAATTCAAGACTCTCTAGACAGACATTGTTGAATTAATTAAAATGTAATTCAGTAGTTTAGAATTTTTTGTATCAACTTTTATATTTTGGGTCAATTTTTGGTAAATTAGGTTAGACCCAAAAATTAGAAATTAATGACTTAGCACCTTAGGGTTGTATTGTGTGGACCCTACCCTAAAAAGAGAGGACACACGGCCCTTAGAAAAAGACCAGCCGCCACACATTTTGAGACAGACACTCTCGGCTCGGTTTTTTTTTCGGCACTTTGTTTTGGCACTGTTTTTAGTTTCTGCTCTCTCGGTTTTGTTTTTTTTTTTTTTTTTTGGTTTTTGCTTTTGAGCATTATTGGGTATGTAAGAACTGGAGAGTGTATTCACTCTGGGAAGGAAATGGATGAAGGAACTTCACTTTAATTAGGCTGATTTACTCATTGTCATTTTCATTTTTCTTTGGTTCAAACAATATTTTTATTAGAGAAACGGTGAACGTTGGGTGCACCTTGAGAAGCGCTTGGTCACTGAGAATGGAGGAAGAACATTTTTTTATGCACGGTTGTTCGTAAAGGAAAGCTCTCGGTTTTTTTTTAATACTCCAGGAGGTCTCGGTTTGCTTTTCCCAAACACAAAGGTTTTCATCATTTTACAGAATAGGATGGTGATTAATGATGGGAGCATAGTCCCAGCATGTCCAGCTTGGAGCAGCGAGTGTGCACGAGAAATGGATGGGATTCCAGCATTGTGCTTGTCACGCTGATTCACGGAAGTAGGAGGTGTCACGTTTTGAATGAAAGGAGGAAGAGGTGCGTGCACACGGGATGAGAAACTTCTCTTCCTTTCTTTTAGAATGAAAAGCGGTAATGTGTTGGAGAAGTGATGTGCCACGGCTGGAAGGAAGAAGTGCAGTGGTGTCAAGGCTTGGAATGATTTTTGCACGCTGCTGAAGTTTCATGCGGAATGAAGCACATGGTTTATTTAATTTGCTTTGCTAGAATGAAGAGGTGATTAGATGGGGGAGCTCACGGACCTAAAAAGCTGCACGTTGGAAGAAGAGAAAGCACTTTTGTTTTGGAGAGCTCCAATAGGTTTTGGTTTTGTTTATTTATAATTGCACCGAGAATGTTTTATAGTCTATACATTGAATTGCATTTAGCTTGGAAGCACCCTGCTCAAATTTTTTTTTTCAGCTTATTGTTCACGCATTTTATTTTAAGTGTTACATCCGTGATGAATTTCATTTTCTTTATTAGCTAATTGTTGCAAATTTACATTGAATGATGATTTATCCTTGCACTTCAAGATGTTTACTTAAGCTGAATTGGAATTTTATTTTCGCTGCTTGGTGTTTAAATTGCATTCGTAGATGCATTTCATAACATAAGATGTGTTTTCGGATTTATCAATTGCAATTCAATTCGGTCATGAGTTGTCTTAATTATTTATTGCATCTAATTTAGTTCAATTGCATTCACAAAAACATTTTCAAACCCCCCCCCCCCCCTCATTACGTGTTGATCTGAGATTGAACCCAAATTGGTCCTTGAGAGACGACCTAGGAGTCACTTCCTAGTACTATACTGCATTCTAATATGCACAACTTTTGTTGGGAGGTGCGACCCTCTCATCAAAATGGCGCCGTTGCCGGGGACCAACGGTTCAGTCTTAGGTTTTTGTTGTGTTTGTGTGTGTTGTGTTTTGTCTTGTGTTGTGATGTGATGTGATGTGATGTTCTGTTTTGTGTGTGCGTGTTGCATGTATAAATGTGTCGTGTTTTATTTGTTTCGTGATTTTTAGTATTCTTCTTTTTCCATGTCTACCTATTTTGATTTCGTAAACACTGCTTGTTTTGCTAGTGCCTCTGATTATGATTCTCCTTCTGCATGTTACTCTGATTGTAATTCATATTCTGCTGATTTCTATGTTGAGAACAATACGGCTCATCCTCTAATTTCTGAGAGTGCTCTTTGTGAGCCGGTTTCACTTAAGGAGGATGATCTTCATTGCGATCTCACCCCTGGACTGATACATTTGCTGCCTAAGTTTCATGGTTTTGCAGGAGAATGCCCACACA
The DNA here is from genome assembly GCF_029865625.1 of Vigna umbellata. NCBI lineage: Eukaryota > Viridiplantae > Streptophyta > Magnoliopsida > Fabales > Fabaceae > Vigna > Vigna umbellata. The sequence continues at coordinate 30,639,639 of NC_142173.1, read as the reverse complement.
GACATTTGGAGGAGCTCCACATCATGTGCTCTTCAATGAAGCCTCCAGATGTCCCTCTTGATTACATTTTCTTGAGCGCATTTCCGCATTCATTACAAGGAGCAGCTAAGGATTGGAAAGACTCTCTCCCTCTAAGATCCGTTACCGATTGGGGATATCTTGAGCATCAGTTTCTGAGCAAATTCTCCCTTGTGCAGTATGGTTACAGCAACGGTCTTGGATGGAATGACCCTACCTTGGAATGGTATAATGCTCCACAGCATCATTATCAAGAACCACCATTCCAGAGTACTTTCATGCCTCCACCAGTCCAGCAATACCAAAGTCAGCAATATGATGCTCCTGCCCAAATAGCTCCTCCGCCTTCTACTTCTGAGCCTACATTGCAGGAGTTGTTGGAGCAGATGACCATGCAGAACCTTCAGTTTCAGCAAGAGAACATGCAGTTCCAGCAAGAAATAGGAGCTGCCATTCAGAGTATGACTGATCAGATAGGGCAGATGGCCACTCAACTCACTGAGGAACAGTCTCAAGATTCAGAGTCATCATTTCAGACTGTTTGGATTCCAGATGATGATGGTGGCATCCACATAGGAGAAGGGGAGCAGAGTTATGAGCTTACCACTGTGCAACCTACTTTCCCACCTTCAGATGTCCTTACTCTTGCATCTGAGGAGACTGATAAAGATCTTAAGGAACAGGCAGAAATAAGCAGTAATTCTGAATCAGGTAGACAATTTTCATCTTCCACCACTTTTCCAATCTTTAGGGAAGTGGAGGAAAACATACCTAATTTTGACTATGCTGTCGATGATTATGCTGTTGATAGGTATGTTGGTGATTGTATTGTTGATGAGTCTGTTTTTAATTCTTCCTCTCTGCATGATGAGAATCAATTTTTGATATCAAATTCGTATGTTTATTCTCCATGCATTGAACATGAATCTGAATCTGTAGTTGATATTGTTTCTGAATTTGAAATTGATTCATGTTCTGAGAGTTTATCTGTTGTTCAGCCTGTTACACTGGGATTGGGTGTTATACCCCTGTGTGTCAATTCTTTGGAGCCACAATGTACTAACCATATTGCAGGAGGTACACAAGAATTTGACCAACATGCACCCACAGTGGAAAACAAAGGTGCTAACACTCACAAAAGCTTCAACATCAGTAGGCACCTGCTGAACCCGCTCATCAACAATCACTTCTTCTTAGATCCAGCTGTGGAAGACATTTCCCTGCTTGATCAAATATGGAGGATGAAGCAATTTTTCCTCAAAACTTCCTGGCTGGATACTGTGGTGGAAGACATCTCCCTGCAAGTCCAAAATTGGCAACTGCCACCATGATCAGGGGAGTTTTTCCTTTTCTCTTCTCCTCCTTTCCCTACTTTTATTGCACTTGTCCATGATCTGTTCACTGTTTTGATTTTCGATCTTATGCTTATGACACATTGAGGACACTGTGTAGTTTAAGTGTGGTCTATTGGGGGAGATTCTGATTTTTCTGTTAGTTTTTGTTTTCTTGGTTAAATTTTTTTTTTCTTTTCTAGGTTATTTTTGTCGTGTTTTGTGTACAGTTTTGCATTTTTCTCTTCAATTATGGACTGTGTTTAAGTTGTAGACTAGTCTTTCACTTCACTTCATTGATACTCTGAGATGTTGGATTCCTTGCTTTTCTTTGCTTGGAAGATGATCATGATGTTTGAGAGTTGAATTGATTGTGACACAAATGCCCTGTGTGAGAATTTGAGCCACTTCATGTTCTTTCTTGTGTGTGATATGTCTCTTGATTGCTTGCACATATGCCTTGGCTTGACTCTTGTTGATAATTCTTGATTGATATGCATGTTTGGAAGTGATAAAGGCAGTTTTGTTCTTGAGCCTCTCTAGCCAAATAAGCTTACCTTGTTCTAATCCCTTGAAAACCCTTTTTGAGCCTATACTTTCCTCATTTCTTTGTTTTGAAGCTCATACGCTAGCCCTAAGTGAAAAACCATGATCACCTTAACCTTAGGGAATTTTGGAGCTTTGGAAGTGTTTTGGGAACAAGTGTGGTCTCTTGGGGGTTTCTGATGAGTTGGCTAGTTGGTTCCTCTTCTTGTTTTGTTTTGGTAAATATATGTGTATCTTGTCTTTTACAGTTTTGTTTTGAAAAGAGAGAAAAGAAAAGAGACAGGATGAAAAAAAAAAAAGAAAGCAGAAAAATAGTGAAAAAAAAAATGTGAATAATTGTGAATAATGGAGTCAAGAAGAGGATGGAATTAGAGGTTGTGGGTGTGTTTGAATGTGTTTACACTTGTTCCCCATTGCTCCTCTGTTCCTTATGGTTTGTAGCTTCCTATCCAGATATATCCTCCCTTGTCCTTGGCCCCATTACAACCATGAAAAGACCTTTTGATTTGAACATGCATATGTGTTTGAGTGTTGATATTAGAGGCCTGCCAAGTCTGTTGTTGCTCGCTTTCTTGAGTGCATTGAGTGACACTGATTTACCTTAAACACTTGAGAGAAACACTGATTGTGTGCATCTGTGAGGCTCTGTTGCTTTTGATTCATCTCTTGAACTGATTGAATGTTTTCCTTGTACTGAACTGTTTGGATGATTCTTTGAGTATTTGCTTTCATTGACTCTGTGTGGGATTCTGCCTATACCTTTTACCGTCCAGATTTTGTGAGAATTATGCAACTGTGTTTCTGTTTTGGAGTCTTTGTTGTCTGTCTGTCGAGTCTGTGTCAGCTTCTTGATGTTTGAGTAGTTCCCTGGTTTTCGTCTTGGTTTTGCCCAGGAGTGCAAAAGACTAAGTGTGGTCTATTTTGATGAGTCATTATTTCTTGAATTATATTTAGTTTATTGCACTTAAATAAACCAGGGAATTGTGTTTAATTGTTTGTTATTTCCTCGTTTTCCGAATTTTGCTTAATTTGGTCGAAAATTTGTAATTGTGCTAATTTGGGTTTTCTGAGCTGATTAAGTGTATTTTTGAAGTGCAGGAAAATTTCGGAAATATATTTTGGGACATCAGGAAGAATGCCAAATAAATTCAAGACTCTCCAGACAGACATTGTTGAATTAATTAAAATGTAATTCAGTAGTTTAGAATTTTTTGTATCAACTTTTATATTTTGGGTCAATTTTTGGTAAATTAGATTAGACCCAAAAATTAGAAATTAATGACTTAGCACCTTAGGGTTGTATTGTGTGGACCCTACCCTAAAAAGAGAGGACACACGGCCCTTAGAAAAAGACCAGCCGCCACACATTTTGAGACAGACACTCTCGGCTCGGTTTTTTTTTTCGGCACTTTGTTTTGGCACTGTTTTTAGTTTCTGCTCTCTCGGTTTTGTTTTTTTTTTTTTTTTTTGGTTTTTGCTTTTGAGCATTATTGGGTATGTAAGAACTGGAGAGTGTATTCACTCTGGGAAGGAAATGGATGAAGGAACTTCACTTTAATTAGGCTGATTTACTCATTGTCATTTTCATTTTTCTTTGGTTCAAACAATATTTTTATTAGAGAAACGGTGAACGTTGGGTGCACCTTGAGAAGCGCTTGGTCACTGAGAATGGAGGAAGAACATTTTTTTATGCACGGTTGTTCGTAAAGGAAAGCTCTCAGTTTTTTTTTAATACTCCAGGAGGTCTCGGTTTGCTTTTCCCAGACACAAAGGTTTTCATCATTTTACAGAATAGGATGGTGATTAATGATGGGAGCATAGTCCCAGCATGTCCAGCTTGGAGCAGCGAGTGTGCACGAGAAATGGATGGGATTCCAGCATTGTGCTTGTCACGCTGATTCACGGAAGTAGGAGGTGTCACGTTTTGAATGAAAGGAGGAAGAGGTGCGTGCACACGGGATGAGAAACTTCTCTTCCTTTCTTTTAGAATGAAAAGCGGTAATGTGTTGGAGAAGTGATGTGCCACGGCTGGAAGGAAGAAGTGCAGTGGTGTCAAGGCTTGGAATGATTTTTGCACGCTGCTGAAGTTTCATGCGGAATGAAGCACATGGTTTATTTAATTTGCTTTGCTAGAATGAAGAGGTGATTAGATGGGGGAGCTCACGGACCTAAAAAGCTGCACGTTGGAAGAAGAGAAAGCACTTTTGTTTTGGAGAGCTCCAATAGGTTTTGGTTTTGTTTATTTATAATTGCACCGAGAATGTTTTATAGTCTATACATTGAATTGCATTTAGCTTGGAAGCACCCTGCTCAAATTTTTTTTTTTCAGCTTATTGTTCACGCATTTTATTTTAAGTGTTACATCCGTGATGAATTTCATTTTCTTTATTAGCTAATTGTTGCAAATTTACATTGAATGATGATTTATCCTTGCACTTCAAGATGTTTACTTAAGCTGAATTGGAATTTTATTTTCGCTGCTTGGTGTTTAAATTGCATTCGTAGATGCATTTCATAACATAAGATGTGTTTTCGGATTTATCAATTGCAATTCAATTCGGTCATGAGTTGTCTTAATTATTTATTGCATCTAATTTAGTTCAATTGCATTCACAAAAACATTTTCAAAACCCCCCCCTCATTACGTGTTGATCTGAGATTGAACCCAAATTGGTCCTTGAGAGACGACCTAGGAGTCACTTCCTAGTACTATACTGCATTCTAATATGCACAACTTTTGTTGGGAGGTGCGACCCTCTCATCACTCCACTTCCTACACTTCCTCCACTTCCTCCACTTTTTCCACTTCGTCCATTTCTTCCACTTCTTCAACTTTGTCAACTTCGTCCACTTCCTTCACTTCTTCCACTTCCTCCACTTCGTCAACTTCGTCTACTTCCTCCACTTCCTCCACTTCGTCAACCTCGTCCTCTTCCTGCACTTTTCCACTTTGTAAACTTCGTTTACTTCTTCAACTTCGTCCACATCTTCAACTTCCTCCACTTCGTCCCCATCCTCATATTCGTCCACTTCGTCAGCTTCGTCCACTTCTTCAACTTCCTCCACTTCGGCCCCTTCCTCCACTTCCTCCATTTCCTCCACTTCGTCCGCTTGGTCCGCTTCGTCCGCTTCGTCAACTTCCTCCACTTCGTCCCCTTCCTCCATTTCCTCCACTTCCTCCACATCGTCCACATAGTCCACTTCCTACACTTCGTCAACCTCGTCCACTTCCTTCACTTCTTCCACTTCCTCCACTTCGTCAACTTCATCCACTTCCACCACTTCCTCCACTTCGTCAACTTCGTCCTCTTCCTCCACTTCTCCACTTTGTCAACTTCGTCCAATTCTTCAACTTCCTCCACTTCTTCCACTTCCTCCACTTCGTCCACTTCGTCCACTTCCTCCAGTTCCTCCACTTCTTCCACTTCGTCAACTTCATCCACTTCCTCCACTTCGTCAACTTCGACCACTTCTTCAACATCCTCCAGTTCCTCCACTTCCTCCAATTCCTCAACTTCCTTCACTTCCTCCACTTCGTCCACTTCCTCCACTTCGTCAACTTCCTCCACTTCGTCCCCTACGTTCACTTCCTCCACTTCGTCCCCTTCGTCCACTTCCTCAACTTCCTCCACTTTCTCAACTTCCTCCACTTCCTCCACTTCTTCCACTTCCTCCGCTTTGTCCACTTCCTGGACTTTCTCCACTTCGTCCACTTCGTCAACTTCCTCCACTTACTCCACTTCCTCCACTTCATCCTCCACTTCCTCCACTTCGTCCACTTCCATTTCGTACACTTCGTGAACTTCCTCCACTTCGTAACCTTCGTCCACTTCTTCAACTACCTCCACTTCCTCCACTTCTTCCACTTTGTCCACTTCGTCTCCTTCCTCCACGTCGTCGACTTCGTTCACTTTGTCCCCTTCGTCAACTTCGTCCACTATGTCAACTTCGTCGACTTCCTCCACTTCGTCGGCTTCGTCCACATCGTCCACTTCCTCCACTTCCTCCACTTCGTCCTTTTCGTCAACTTCCTCCACTTCTTCCACTTTTTCAACTTCCTCCACTTCCTCCACTTCCTCCACTTCTTCCACTTCTTCCACTTCGTCAACTTCGTCCACTTCCTCCACTTCGTCAACTTCGACCACTTCTTCAACATCCTCCACTTCTTCAACATCCTCCACTTCGTCAACTTCGTCCACTTCCTTCACTTCGTCCACTTCGTCCACTTCCTCCACTTCCTCCACTTCGTCCCCTTCCTCCATTTCGTCAACTTCCTCCACTTCCTCCACTTCCTCCACTTCGTTCACTTCCTCCACTTCGTCTCCTTCGTCCACTTCGTCCCCCTTCGTCCACTTCATCCACTTCGTCCACTTCCTCAACTTCCTCCACTTCCTCCAACTTGCTCCAACTTCCTCAACATCCTCCACTTCCTCCACTTCCTCCACCTCGTCCTCGTCGTCATCTTCCTCGACTTCCTCAACTTCCACCACTTCCTACATTTCCTACACTTCCTCCACTTCGTCCACTTCTTCCACTTTTTCAACTTCGTTAACTTCCTCCACTTCCTCCACTTCTTCCACGTCGTCAAGTTCGTCCACTTCCTCCACTTCGTCAACTTCGACCACTTCTTCAACATCCTCCACTTCCTCCACTTCCTCAACTTCCTTCACTTCCTCCACTTCGTCCACTTCCTCCACTTCGTCAACTTCCTCCACTTCGTCCGCTACGTTCACTTCCTCCACTTCGTCCCCTTCGTCGACTTCCTCAACTTCCTCCACTTTCTCAACTTCCTCCACTTCCTCCACTTCTTCCACTTCCTCCACTTTGTCCACTTCCTGGACTTTCTCCACTTCGTCCACTTCGTCAACTTCCTCCACTTACTCCACTTCCTCCACTTCATCCTCCACTTCCTCCACTTCCACTTCGTACACTTCATCAACTTCCTCCACTTCCTCAACTTCCTCCACTTCGTAACCTTCGTCCACTTCTTCAACTACCTCCACTTCCTCCACTTCTTCCACTTTGTGCACTTCGTCACCTTCCTCCACGTCGTCGACTTCGTTCACTTTGTCCCCTTCGTCCACTTCGTCCACTATGTCAACTTCGTCGACTTCCTCCACTTCTACCACTTTTTCAACTTCCTCCACTATGTCAACTTCGTCGACTTCCTCCACTTCTACCACTTTTTCAACTTCCTCCACTTCCTCCACTTCCTCCACTTCTTCCACTTCGTCAACTTCGTCCACTTCCTCCACTTCGTCAACTTCGACCACTTCTTCAACATCCTCCACTTCCTCCACTTCCTCAACTTCCTTCACTTCGTCCACTTCGTCCACTTCCTCCACTTCCTCCACTTCCTCCACTTCCTCCACTTCCTCCACTTTGTCCACTTCCTCCTCTTCGTCTCCTTCGTCCACTTCGTCCCCTTCGTCCACTTCATTCACTTCGTCCACTTCCTCCACTTCTTCCAGTTCGTCAACTTTGTCCACTTCGTCCACTTCGTCAACTTCGTCTACTTCTTCAACTTCCTCCACTTCTTCCAGTTAGTCCCCTTCCTCCACTTCCTCCACTTCCTTCACTTCCTCCACTTCGTCAAATTCGTCCCCTTCGTCCACTTCGTCCACTTCCTACACTTCCTCCACTTCGTCCCCTTCGTCCACTTCGTTCACTTCGTCAACTTCCTCCACTTCCTCCTCCACTTCGTCCTCTTCGTCAACTTCCTCCACTTCCTTAACTTCCACCACTTCCTCCACTTCCTCCACTTCCTCTACTTCGTGCACTTCGTCAACTTCGTCCACTTCTTCAACTTCCTCCACTTCTTCCACTTCCTCCACTTTCTCCACTTCTTCCACTTCCTCCAATTCGTCCACATCGTCCATTTCGTGCGCTTCCTCCACTTCCTCCACTTCCTCCCCTTCGTCAACTTCGTCCACTTCCTCCACATCCTACACTTCCTCCACTTCGTCAACTTCGTCCACTTCTTCAACTTCCTCCAATTCTTCCACTTCGTCCACTTCTTCCAATTCGTCCACTTCTTCCACTTCGTCCACTTCGTCACCTGCCTCCACGTCATCCACATCGTTCACTTAGTCCTTCGCCAACTTCGTCCACTTTGCCAACTTCGTCTACTTCCTCCACTTTGCCCACTTCATCCAGTTCGTCGACTTCCTCCACTTCGTCCATTTCCTCCACGTCCCCCATTTCCTGCACTTTGTACACTTCCTCCACTTCTACACTTCCTACACTTCCTCCACTTCTTCCACTTCCTCCACTTATTACCCTTCCTCCACTTCCTCCACTTCCTACCCTTCCTCCACTTCGTCCACTTCGTTCACTTCATCCACTTTGTGCACTTCGTCCACTTCGTTCACTTCTTCCACTTCATCAACTTCGTCCACTTGGTCCAGTTCCTCTGCTTCGTCAACTTCGTCCACTTCCTCCACTTCCTACACTTCCTCCACTTCCTCCACTTTTTCCACTTCGTCCATTTCTTCCACTTCTTCAACTTTGTCAACTTCGTCCACTTCCTTCACTTCTTCCACTTCCTCCACTTCGTCAACTTCGTCTACTTCCTCCACTTCCTCCACTTCGTCAACCTCGTCCTCTTCCTGCACTTTTCCACTTTGTAAACTTCGTCCACTTCTTCAACTTCGTCCAAGTCGTCAACTTCGTCCACGTCGTCCACATCGTCCACTTAGTCCACTTCCTCCACTTCCTCCACTTCGTTAACCTCGTGCACTTCGTCCACTTCGTTAACCTCATGCACTTCGTCCACTTCGTTAACCTCGTGCACTTCGTCCACTTCGTCCACTTCGTCCACTTCGTCAACTTCATCCACTTCGTCCACATCGTCCACTTCCTCAACTTCCTCCACTTCGTCCACTTCCTGCACTTTGTCCACTTCGTCAACTTCGTCAACATCTTCAACTTCCTCCACTTCGTCAACTTCGTCCACTTTGTCCAGTTCGTCAACTTCATCCACTTTGTCCACTTCGTCAACTTCGTCGACTTCCTCCACTTCGTCGACTTCGTCCACTTCCTCTACTTCGTCAACTTCGTCCACTTCGTCTAGTTCGTCCACTTCGTCCACATCGTCAACTTCCTCCACTTCGTCCACTTCGTCAACTTCCTCCATTTCTTCCACTTCCTCCGCTTCCTCCACTTCCTCCACTTCGTCGCCTTCGTCCACTTCGTCGTCTACTTTGTCAACTTCGTCCACTTCCTCAACTTTGTCCACTTCGTCGTCTACTTTGTCAACTTCGTCCACTTCGTCGTCTACTTTGTCAACTTCGTCCACTTCCTCCACTTCGTCAACTTCGTCCAGTTCGACAACTTCCTCCACTTTGTCCACTTCGTCAACTTCGTCAACTTTGTCCACATCGTCCGCTTTGTCGACTTCGTCCGCTTTGTCGACTTCGTCCACATCGTCCAATTCCTCCACATCGTCCACTTCCTCCACTTCGTCAACTTCGTCCACTTCGTCTAGTTCGTCCACTTCATCCACTTCCTCCACTTCCTCCACTTCGTCCACTTCCTCCACTTCGTCCACTTCGTCAACTTCCTCCACTTCCTCTACTTCGTCCACTTCGTCCACTTCCTCAACTTTCTCCACTTCGTCCACTTCGTCCACTTCGTCAACTTCTTCCACATCTTCAACTTCCTCCACTTCTTCCACTTCTTCCATTTCGTCCACTTCGTCCACTTCGTCAACATCGTCCACTTCTTAAACTTCCTCCACTTCGTCCCCTTCCTCCACTTCCTCCACTTCCTCCATTTCCTCCACTTCGTCCACGGCGTCCGCTTCGTCAACTTCCTCCACTTCGTCCACTCCATCCCCTTCCTCCACTTCCTCCACGTCCTCTACTTCCTCCATTTCGTCCACTTCCTCCACTTTGTCCGCATCGTCAACTTCTTTCATTTCTTCCACTTTCTCCGCTTCCTCCACTTACTCCACTTCATCCAGTTCGTCGTCTACTTTGTCAACTTCGTCCACTTCCTCCACGTCGTCAACTTCGTCCATTTCCTCCACTTCTCCACTTCGTCAACATCGTCCACTTCTTCAACTTCCTCCACTTGTTCCGCTTCGTCCACTTCACTTCGTCCACATCGTCCACCTCGTCAACTTCGTCCTGCTCGTCCCCTTCGTCCACCTCGTCAACTTCATCCACTTCGTCCACATCGTCCAGTTAGTCCACTTCCTCCACTTCGTCAACTTCGTCCACTTCCCCCACTTCGTCCACTTCGTCAACTTCATCCACTGTGTCCACTTCGTCCACGTCGTCGACTTTCTCCACTTCCTCCACTTCGTCCTCTTCGTCAACTTCGTCCACTTCCTCCATCTTCGTCCACTTCGTCCACTTCCTCTACTTCTTCAACTTCATCAACTTCCTCCGTTTCCTACACTTCCTCCACTTCGCCCACTTCCTCCACTTTCTCCACTTCATCCACTTCGTCCACTTCCGCCACTTCGTCAACTTCGTCCGCTTCCTCCACTTCCTCCATTTCCTCCACTTCCTCCACTTCCTCCACATCGTCCCCTTCGTACACTTCTTCCACTTTGTCAACTACCCCCACTTCCTCCACTTCCTCCACTTCGTCCACTTCCTCAGATTCCTCCAGTTCCTCTACTTCCTCCACTTCCTCTACTTCTTCCACTTCGTCAACTTCATCCACTTCCTTCACTTCCTACACTTCCTGCACTTCCTCCACTTCCTCCACTTCTTCCATGTCCTCTACTTCGTCCACTTCCTCTACTTTGTCCACTTCCTCCACTTCCTTCACTTCCTCAACTTCGTGCACTTCTTCAACTTCCTACACTTCCTCAACTTCCTCCACTTCCTCCACTTCTTCCACTTCGTCCTCTTCCTCCACTTCGTCAACTTCCTCCACGTCGTCCAGTACCCCCACTTCCTCCACTTCCTCCGCTTCGTCTACTTCGTCCACTTCGTCAACTTCGTCCACTTCCTCCACCTCCTCCCCTTCCTCCACTTCGTCCACTTGCTCCACTTCCTCCACTTCCTTCACTTCCTCCACTACTTCCACTTCCTCCACTTCCTACACTTCCTCCTCTTCATCAACTTCGTCCACTTCATCAACTTGCCCCACTGCTTCCACTTCGTCCACTTCGTCATCTTCGTCCACTTCCTCCAATTCGTCCACTTCGTCAACTTCATCCACTTCTTCAACTTCCTCCACTTCCCCCACTTCGTCTGCTTCGTCCACTTTGTCCACTTCCTCCACTTTGTCCACTTCCTCCACTTCCTCCACTTCTTCCACTTCGTCCACTTCCTCCACTTCCTCCACTTCCTCCACTTCCTCCACTTCTTCCACTTCGTCCACTTCGTCCACTTCCTGCACTTCCTCCACTTCCTCCACTTCCTCGACTTCGTCAACTTCCCCCCCTTCGTCAACTTCCTCCACCTCCTCCACTTCTTCCACTTCGTCAACTTCCTCCACTTCGTGCACTTCCTTCACTCCGTCCACTTCATTGACTTCCTCCACTTCGTCCTTTTCGTCAACTTCCTCCACTTCCTCCACTTCCTCCACATCCTCCACTACCTCCACTTCCTCCATTTCCTCCACTTCCTCCACTTCGTCCACTTCGTCAACTTCCTCAAATTCCTCCACTTCCTCCACTTCGTCCCCATCGTCCACTTTGTCCACTTCCTCCACTTTGTCCCCTTCCTCCACTTCCTCCACTTCTTCCACTTCCTCCACATCCTCCACTTCCTCCACTTCCTCCACTTCCTCGACTTCGTCAACTTCCTCCACTTCCTCCCCTTCGTAAACTTCCTCCACCTCCTCCACTTCTCCACTTCGTCAACATCGTCCACTTCTTCAACTTCCTCCAATTGTTCCGCTTCGTCCACTTCACTTCGACCACATCGTCCACCTCGTCAACTTCGTCCTCCTCGTCCCCTTCGTCCACCTCGTCAATTTCATCCACTTCGTCCACATCGTCCAGTTAGTCCACTTCCTCCACTTCGTCAACTTCGTCCACTTCCCCCACTTCGTCCACTTCGTCAACTTCATCCACAATGTCCACTTCGTCAACTTCGTCCACGTCGTCGAGTTTCTCCACTTCCTCTACTTCGTCCATTTCGTCCTCTTCGTCAACTTCGTCCACTTCCTCCATCTTCGTCCACTTCGTCCATTTCCTCCACTTCCTCTACTTCTTCAACTTCGTCAACTTCCTCCGTTTCCTACACTTCCTCCACTTCGCCCACTTCCTCCACTTCCTCCACTTCATCCACTTCCTCCACTTCCGCCACTTCGTCAACTTCGTCCGCTTCCTCCACTTCCTCCATTTCCTCCACTTCCTCCACATCGTCCCCTTCGTACACTTCTTCCACTTCGTCAACTACCCCCACTTCCTCCACTTCCTCCACTTCGTCCACTTCCTCAGATTCCTCCACTTCCTCTACTTCTTCCACTTCGTCAACTTCCTCTACCTCCTCCACTTCTTCCACTTCGTCAAGTTCCTCCACTTCGTGCACTTCCTCCACTTCGTCCACTTCATTGACTTCCTCCACTTTGTCCTTTTTGTAAAATTCCTCCACTTCCTCTCCTTCCTCCACTTCCTCCACTTCCTCCACTTCCTCCACTTCCTCCACTCCCTCCACTTCCTCCACTTCGTCCACTTCGTCAACTTCCTCCAATTCCTCCACTTCCTCCACTTCCTCCACTTCCTCCACTTCGTCCACCTTCTCCACTTCCTCAACTTCCTGCACTTCCTCCAATTCGTTCACTTCTTCAACTTCATCCACTTCTTCAACTTCCTCCACTTCAACCACTTCCTCCACTTCGTCCCCATCGTCCACTTTGTCCCCTTCCTCCACTTTGTCCACATCCTCCACTTCCTCCACTTCTTCCACTTCGTGCACTTCCTCCACATCCTCCACTTCCTCCACTTCTTCCACTTCCTCCACTTCCTCCACTTCCTCCACTTCCTCGACATCCTCCACTTCCTCGACTTCCTCCACTTCCTCCACTTCCTCGACTTCCTCAACTTCCTCCACTTCCTCCACTTCCTCCCCTTCGTAAACTTCCTCCACCTCCTCCACTTCTTCCACTTCGTCAACTTCCTCCACTTCGTGCACTTCCTGCACTTCGTCCACTTCATTGACTTCCTCCACTTCGTCCTTTTCGTCAACTTCCTCCACTTCTTCCACTTCCTCCACTTCCTCCACTTCCTCCACTCCCTCCACTTCCTCCACTTCGTCCACTTGGTCAACTTCCTCCAATTCCTCCACTTCCTCCACTTCATCCACCTTCTCCACTTCCTCAACTTCCTCCACTTCCTCCACTTCGTCTACTTCCTGCACTCCCTCCACTTCCTCCACTTCCTACACTTCGCCCACTTCCTCCACTTTGTCAACTTCGTTCACTTCTTCAACGTCCTCCATTTCTTCCAATCCTTCCACTTTGTCCACTTGCTCCACTTCCTCCACTTCGTCAACTTCGTCCACTTCCTCCACTTCCTCCCCTTCCTCCATTTCCTCCACTTCCTCCACTTCCGCCACTTCCTCCACTTCCTCCACTTCCTCCACTTCCTCCACTTCCTCCACTTCCTACACTTCCTCCTCTTCATCAACTTCGTCCACTTCTTCAACTTGCCCCAGTGCTTCCACTTCGTCCACTTCCTCCATTTCGTCATCTTCTTCCACTTCGTCCACTTCCTCCAATTCGTCCACTTCGTCAACTTCCTCCACTTCTTCAACTTCCTCCACTTCCGCCACTTCTTCCACTTCGTCCCCGTCGTCCACTTTGTCCACTTCCACCACTTTGTCCACTTCCTCCACTTCCTCCACTTCTTCCACTTCCTCCACTTCCTCCACTTCCTCCACTTCGTCCACTTCGTCAACTTCCTGCGTTTCCTCCACTTCCTCCACTTCGCCCACTTCCTCCAATTCGTCCAATTCGTCCACTTATTCAACTTCGTCCACTTCCTCCACTTCCTCCACTTCTTCCACTTCCTCCACTTCCTCCACTTCCTCCACTTCGTCCACTTCGTCAACTTCCTCCGTTTCCTCCACTTCCTCCAATTCGCCCACTTCTTCCAATTCGTCCACTTCCTCCACTTATTCAACTTCGTCCACTTCCTTCACTTCCTGCACTTCCTCCATTTCTTCCACGTCCTCCACTTCGTCCACTTCGTGAACTTCCTCTACTTTGTCCACTTGCTCCACTTCCTTCACTTCCTCAACTTCGTCCACTTCTTCAACTTCCTACACTTCCTCAACTTCCTCCACGTCCTCTAGTTCCTCCAATTCGTCCCCTTCGTCCACTTCCTCCACATCGTCAACCTCCTCCACGTCGTCCAATTCGTCCACTTCCTCCATGATGAAGTTGCTCCAGCTAGAAGGAAGGATTGAATGCAGCGGGAAGTTAGATCCAGAGATGGCAGCGGAGAAGAAGACTGGAAATGCAGTGCAGACGTTGATTTCAGAGATGGCAGCAGAGAAGAAGAATGGAAGTGCAGTGGCATAGTTGATGGTAGAGGAGCTTTTTTTGGAAAGTGGATAACTAGCTCAGGAGGCCTTCCATTGGAAGGAAGCTAGATGGAGAGGGAAAGCTCAATTGGAGTGACTTTTGGGCAGAGTTTTAGGTGCTGGAAAATGCATCAGCAAAGTAAAATTCCATATATCAAAAGTGTCATTACAATGGTGGCTACCATGAATTTATAGGAGATTCATGGAGCTGCAACGAGAAAGCACATTAACCATGTGTAAAATGTGAAACATTTAATAAAAATGTGCCTAAAACCAAAGCAGCATGTGAGCTAATGGTGTGGAGGAACGGATGTGCTGTTGTGGTGTGCGCAGTAAAAAGGGGTGGTGCAGCTAGCAATTTTGACCATCAACTGGACAGTTTTACCCTTCTCTTGTTGTCTCCAAATTCCACTTAAATTGAAGGAAAAGAACGTGTCCTGTTGTGTCTACATCTTCAATCTCTTCTTGAATTCTTCTAGCCATACTTCTAGTGATGGGTCCATGTCCTAAGTCATCATCTCCTTCCCCTTGAAGAGGATTTGTCCTCAAATCCAAAGCATCATCTGTATTGAATCCTGCAAAAGGACGAAGATCAGTAACATTAAAAGTAGAATAGACACCATACTCGGCTGGAAGGTCTAATTGATAAGCATTATTGTTGACCTTCTTAAGGATTTTAAAAGGACCATCTCCTCTAGGACTTAATTTGGACTTCCTTTGAATAGGGAATCTTTCCTTTCTAAGATGAAGCCAAACTAAGTCACCTTCATTGAAAATGACTTCCTTTTTACCTTTATTATGATACTTAGCATATCTCTCACTTTGTTGTTGTATTTGGTTACTAATCTTCTCATGAAAAGTTTTAATGAATTTGGATTTAGAGATTCCCTCTTGATGAACAAAATCATGTGAAGAAGGTAAGGGAATCAAATCCATAGGTGTGAGAGGATTAAAACCGTATACAGCTTCAAAAGGAGAGATTTTTGTAGTTCGATGAACTACCCTATTATAAGCAAACTCCACATGTGGAAGATACTCATCCCAAGATTTGTGGTTACCCTTGAGAACTACTCGTAATAGAGTGGATAGAGATCTATTTACTACTTCAGTTTGACCATCTGTTTGAGGATGGCAAGTAGTAGAAAAAGAAAGCTTAGTTCCTAATCGAGACCATAAGGTTCTCCAAAAGTGACTAAGAAATTTTGAATCTCTATCAGAAATGATGACTCGAGGTAGTCCATGAAGTCTAACCACATCTCGAAAGAATAACCTAGCCACATTGCTTGCATCATCTATCTTGTGGCATGGTATAAAATGAGCCATTTTGCTAAAACGATCCACAACCACAAAAATAGAATCAAAACCCCTTGATGTTTTGGGTAGTCCTAAGACAAAATCCATGCTAATATCTTCCCAAGGAGTTGAAGCAATGGGTAAGGGAGTATAAAGACCATGAGGCATTGCTCTAGATTTGGATGTTAAACAAGTAATGCACTTGAAACAATGCCTTTGGACTTCTCTCCTCATGTGGGGCCAAAAGAATTTCTCTTTTAGCATGCTTAAGGTTTTATCAACCCCAAAATGCCCCATCAACCCTCCCTCATGCATTTCTTTGACAAGGAGTTTTCTTTGTGAGCCTTGAGGTATACAAATTTGACCCTCTTTGAAAAGATACCCATCTCTCACATAGAATCCTCCTTGTGGTTTTTGCAAACATTCCTCATATAAGGTGGCAAAGTCACTATCTTGAGTATACAATTCTTTTATGTTATCAAATCCAAGAATTTGAGCTCCTAAAGTGGCTAGTAAAATTTTCTTCTTGACAAAGCATCTGCCACTATATTAGCCTTTCCTTTCTTGTATTTGATAACATAAGTGAATTGTTCAATGAATTCCAACCACTTAGCATGTCTTTTTGCAACTTGTGTTGGCTCTTCAGATATTTTAGTGATTCATGATCACTATGAATAATAAACTCCTTGGAAACAAGATAATGTTCCCAAGTTTGAAGAGCCCTCACAAGAGCATAAAGTTCTTTGTCATAGGTGGGGTAATTACAAGAAGCACCATGAAGTTTTTCACTAAAATAAGCAATTGGGTGTCCTTCTTGTAATAACACAGCACCTATTCCATGTCCAGAAGCATCACATTCTAGCTCAAAAGTTTTGGCAAAATTTGGCAGAGCTAGAATGGGAGCTTGAGTAAGCTTTCTTTAAGTAACTCAAAAGCCTTTGTTGTTTGTCTCCAAATGAAAGTAACATCCTTTTTCACCAACTCATTGAGAGGTGAAGCTAGACTAGAGAAGTTAGGCACAAATCGTCTATAGAAGCTTGCCAATCCATGGAAACTCCTAACTTCTCCTACATTCTTTGGTATGGGCCATTCTTGGATGGCCTTTACCTTCTCAGGGTCAACATGAACCCCACTTTTATTGACTACAAAACCAAGAAAGATGACACTATCAACACAAAAGTGCATTTGTCAAGATTTGCAAACAATTTATTGGTTCTAAGAATTATTAGAACAGCTTTCAAATGTTTTTCATGATTTTGCAAATCTTGACTATATACCAATATGTCATCAAAGTACACAACTACAAACTTCCCAATGCAGTCCCTTAAAACATGATTCATAAGCCTCATGAATGTACTTGGGGCATTTGTAAGACCAAAAGGCATTACCAACCACTCATATAACCCAAATTAGTCTTAAAAGCAGTTTTCCACTCATCACCTTCTTTGATTCTAATTTGGTGATATCCGCTCTTAAGATCTATTTTTGAGAAAATTTGAGCCCCATGTAATTCATCCAACATATCATCAAGTCTAGGGATGGGATGTCTATACTTTATGGTGATGTTGTTGATAGCCCTACAATCACAACACATGCGCCACTTCCCATCCTTTTTGGGCACCAACAACACTGGTACAGCACAGGGGCTTAGGCTTTTTGAACCAAACCTTATCTAGTAATTCTTGGACTTGTGACTCAATTCTTTGGTTTCTTGGGGATTAGTCCTATAGGCAGGCCTATTAGGAAGAGTTGCCCCTGGTATGAAATCAATTTGATGTTCTATCCTCTTAATGGTGGAAGCCCATTTGGAATTTCTTTGGGAAATAGATCATCAAATTCTTCAAAAGCTTTTGTATTGCCAAAGAAAGAGTATTAGTCTGAGTCTCACTAGATGTGCAGATGAGTGTTCCTTGGCAAAGAAGAAGGTATGAAGGTTGCTCAACTTGAAGTGTATTGTTTAAAGTCTTTTTATTTAAAAGAACTTCATGTTGAGTGACCTTGTGGGAAGTAACACTGGACTCTATGACTTCTCCGCTCTGTTGTTTTGGCATTTTTTTCTTTTTCTGTTTCTTTTCCTGTTCCCTAGCGGACTTCATTTGTGCTTGATCTTGTGCCACCTGAGTAGGTGTCAAAGGTTGAAGCACAAATTTCTTGTCTTGTTTGTGCACAGTTATGGTATTGGTAAGACCATGGTGTATAGTGTTATGATCAAATTGCCATGGTCTTCCCAATAGCACATGGCAAGCTTCCATAGGAACTACATCACAAACAACTTCATCTTTGAAGTTCCCTATGGATAAGCCACTTTAACTTGATTCTTGACTGTAATGTCCCCATCTTCATTTAGCCAATGAAGTCTATAAGGTTTGGGATGGGGTATTACAGCAAGATTCAGTTTTCAACTAGTCTGGTACTACAACAATTGCAGCAAGAACCACTATCAATAATGAGAGAACAATAGTTTTCTTGAATTTTACACCTTGTATGAAAAATGTTCTCTCTTTGTGATAGTTGTTCCAGACTTGGTTGACTGCTAAGCACCCTTCTCACCATGAGAAGTTGACAATCATCCGCAAACACTTCCTCTTCTTTTTCTGATTCACTCTCACTATCACTGGTAGGGGATTCACTTTCACTGCTATAGATGTCCTTTCCCTTTAAAAGAATAGTTCTCTTAGTAGGACATTGAGCAGCTATATGACCCCTACCTAAACACTTGAAACACTTTATATCACTTGTGCGAGTGTGTGAAGAGGACTCTTTGTTTGGCTTTTCAACTATTTTGGCTAGAGGTTTGAGGGGTTCTTTTGCTTTAGTAAATTTCGGCTCAAAGGGAGACTGAAATCTTTTGGCAGAAATTTTTCGCTGATTTTGTTGTTCTACCTTTATACACATTTGAACAAGTTCATTCAAATCTCTATAAGGTAGAAGTTCAACTTTATCCCTTATGTCCAAATTTAACCCACTCAAAAATCTAGCTAAAGTAGTTTCCTCTGCCTCTGTGATCCCTGCTCTCATTATGTATAGCTCCATTTGTTGTCTATAGCCTTCAACAGACATAGACTTTTGTTGCAACCTTTGGAGCTTATCCATAAGTCCCTTTTATAGTAAGAGGGAATGTGCCTTTTCTTGAGAGCAGCTGTGAGTTCATTCCAATATTTAATGGGAGGAAGTTGTTGTCTCATTCTCTCTTTGACTAAGCAGTCCACCAATACATTGCATACCCTTGAAAACTAAGGGTAGCTAGAGAGACTTTCCTTTCCTCCGACACTTGTTGACAAGCAAATATTTGCTCTACTTTCATTTCCCAGTCAAGGTAAGCCTCAATGTTATCTTTCCCATGAAAATGAGGCAATACCACATTGACTTCCTTAGGAGGAGGAGGAGGATTTTCATAGTCACGCCTACGCCTTCTTGATGAAGAAGGATAGTAATCTCCTACTCTTAAGTTTTCTTGCTCACTTTGGGATTCTACACTCAGGCTTCTCTCCCTATATTGAACTTGTTCATCTCTTAGCATTTTCAACTCATTAGTAACCATGGCATTGTGTAATTCTCTTTGAATCTTTTCTTGCCCTATTTTCCTTTCAATTTCTTTGAGTTGATTGACAAGAGTTTGAAAACAAAATTGTTCTTTAGGTCCTCATTAATTCTAGGGGAATGTCTTCCAGACATTTTATGAACTTAAAAATTTTCTTGAAGTAAAGACTAAGAGAGTTCACTTGAGGACAATATTCCAGGTAAGAGAGGTGGACCTTGTAGGTCGCTTAAGTACCAAGTCTTGCCTTGCCAAATATAGCCTTAGTTACTTACTAAAAGTCTTTAATTCAAAATCACTTCTAAATTCACTAAATATATGGAGACACAAACACAAAGAAAGAAAACCTTAGACTCTAAAGTCGGACTCTAAGACTTCCTATGCGAAACTTGCAAAAAATTAAAACCAAATCAAAGGTGAGGTCTCCTAGGTGAGGCTTAGACTTTTTGGATCTAAGACACACTCACCGTCTACCAATTTTAAAAAAGATGAGACTTTAAGTCAAGTTAGCAAATGAGAGAAGAACACTTATGAGCTCTTCCACTTCACTTGCTTGAAATGGCCAACTTACAAGAATGAAAAAGAAAATCAAAAGGCAATACAAAGGGAACAACAAAACAAAAATTTGAAAGAACACAAGGTAGTTTAATGTGGCAGCTTTGGTTGCTCTCAAACAAGTAATGAATCAGGAGTGATTCATGCAAATCTCTCAGCTGCAGAGTGAACTATGCTGCTGTTGCAGCCACCAGAATTCATGCAGACCAGTGAAAAATATGTGGTCCTGCTGCACCAAAAATCAACTCCAAAGTTGATCTTTCCTTGCTCCAATCCACTGCCTAAGATGCTACCAATGTTATAGGACCACCTGAGATAATTCTGCACCCAACAAAGAGCTCATACAGACCACCAATAATCAATTATTAAGCCAGAAAATCAACACTGCTGCTGCTAGAAACTGTTAAACCAGAATGCACAACTGTAATTTTCTCAAACAGCTTATGTGCAGGATTTTCAAACAACTTAAATCAAACAATTAATCGGTTTCCAATGAATGGTGGCACTCAAAATGAACTTAGGAAAGGATCTAGAGTGGATTTAAAAAAACAAGAAACAAAGATAAGTTGCAGCTTTGTTCAATTTTGAAACTAAATGCAAACTAGGCAAAGTGTTTGATAAAATGCCTAGCAGAAGGCTGAAAAAAATGTGCATCAGAGTTTTAAATTTGGCTTGGCACTGGTTCACACAGCTTTTTATAGTGCAGTTTATGGTAAGATTTGAATTGTGCACTTCTTTTAATTCAATTGAACCAAGCTTTTGCTACCAATTCTGAACTAACTTTGATGCAGTAATCACAACAAGCTTTCAAATTAACAATTCTGCAACTAGACCAGAAAAGATGCTTAAAATTTGGTAGTTTTAATGGTCATTTTGCACAAACGAATTTGGACTCTTAATTTTATGATTTGAGCAAATTTGTTTTACCAAATATGACTTGCGCAAACTGCCAGCAGAGGCTAAATGCTTGTAAATCAAAATTTTACTGGTTCAGTTGCCTTTTAACACCAAATTTGACCAATTAACTAACCAAACTTCAGCAGAGGATTCAAACTGATATGTAATCAATTAAAATGACTATAGGACAGCAAATCAAACTTAAACAAGACTCTAGAAATGCATTTAAGAGATGTCCAGAAAGAATTCTAAACTGGACAGATTCAAAAATCAGAAAAACTTCAGAAACATTAAGCAAGGATAGGTGCAGTTCGGTCAAGCTGCTTGAATGATTTATGGATTCTGCATAATGGTGCAACCAGATTGATTGTCTTGGACAATTCCTTGTTCATATGGTATGCACACATCACATTACAGCAACTCCAACATCACCAATTTTAATTTCACACGGTGCATTTCAGAAAACACATTTTAAATCAAATTCAAAACAGAATTGAATTCTGCATTAACTGGAACTGCACTGTGATGGAATTCAAGATGCACTGAGCTCATTCATCATTACTCTTGTGATGTGCATCTATTGAAAAACCATTCCAGATATGCAGATTCACCCAGGCACCAAACTTACTAAGAATTTTGACAAAATTGCAGCAAATACACATGACTGGACATGACTGAATAAGATTGCAAAAATTTAAAATACTCAAGACAAAGATTGAACCGATTAAAATGATGGAAATAAAATCAAGTAAAAGCTGGAACAAAGAAACGATGTAAATGAAAACTACTGGAATTGAAGAGAATAATGAAACAGTGCAACAGAATACAGAAAACAAGAATGAAATGTTGACAGAATGCAGCGAATGAAAAACAGATACTCAGCTGGAGCGTGATGCAGAACCAAGGCTCTGAATACCACTTGATGAAGTTGCTCCAGCTAGAAGGAAGGATTGAATGCAGCGGGAGGTTAGATCCAGAGATGGCAGCGAGAAGAAGACTGGAAATGCAGTGCAGACGTTGATTTCAGAGATGGCAGCAGAGAAGAAGAATGGAAGTGCAGTGGCATAGTTGATGGTAGAGGAGCTTTTTTTGGAAAGTGGATAACTAGCTCAGGAGGCCTTCCATTGGAAGGAAGCTAGATGGAGAGGGAAAGCTCAATTTGGAGTGACTTTTGGGCAGAGTTTTAGGTGCTGGAAAATGCATCAGCAAAGTAAAATTCCATATATCAAAAGTGTCATTACAATGGTGGCTACCATGAATTTATAGGAGATTCATGGAGCTGCAACGAGAAAGCACATTAACCATGTGTAAAATGTGAAACATTTAATAAAAATGTGCCTAAAACCAAAGCAGCATTTGAGCTAATGGTGTGGAGGAACGGATGTGCTGTTGTGGTGTGCGCAGTAAAAAGGGGTGGTGCAGCTAGCAATTTTGACCATCAACTGGACAGTTTTACCCTTCTCTTGTTATCTCCAAATTCCACTTAAATTGAAGGAAAAGAACGTGTCCTGTTGTGTCTACATCTTCAATCTCTTCTTGAATTCTTCTAGCCATACTTCTAGTGATGGGTCCATGTCCTAAGTCATCACTCCACTTCCTCCACTACCTCCACTTCCTCCACTTCCTACACTTCCTCCTCTTCATCAACTTCGTCCACTTCTTCAACTTGCCGTAGTGCTTCCACTTCGTCCACTTCGTCATCTTCGTCCACTTCCTCCAATTCGTCCACTTCGTCAACATCATCCACTTCTTCAACTTCCTCCACTTCCCCCACTTCCTCCACTTCGTCCCCGTCGTCCACTTTGTCCACTTCCTCCACTTCCTCCACTTCCTCCACTTCTTCCACTTCGTCGACTTCCTCCACTTCCTCCACTTCCTCCACTTCTTCCACTTCGTCCCCTTCGTCGACTTCCTGCACTTCGTCCACTTCGTCCACTTCCTCCACTGCCTCGACTTCGTCAACTTCCTCCACTTCCTCCCCTTCGTCAACTTCCTCCACCTCTTCCAGTTCTTCCACTTCGTCAACATCCTCCACTTCCTCCACTTCCTCCACTTCCTCCACTTCCTCCATTTCCTCCACTTCCTCCACTTCCTCCACTTCCTCCACTTCCTCCACTTCCTCCACTTCCTCCACTCCACTTCCTCCACTTCCTCAACTTCCTCCACTTCCTCCACTTCCTCAACTTCCTCCACTTCCTCCACTTCCTCCCCTTCGTAAACTTCCTCCACCTCCCTCACTTCTTCCACTTCGTCAACTTCCTCCACTTCGTGCACATCCTGCACTTCGTCCACTTCATTGACTTCCTCCACTTCGTCCTTTTCGTCAACTTCCTCCAATTCCTCCACTTCCTCCACTTCCTCCACTCCCTCCACTTCCTCCACTTCCTCCACTTCCGCCACTTCCTCCACTTCCTCCACTACCTCCACTTCCTCCACTTCCTACACTTCCTCCTCTTCATCAACTTCGTCCACTTCTTCAACTTGCCCAGTACTTCCACTTCGTCCACTTCGTCCACTTCGTCCACTTCATCCACTTCCTCCCCTTCCTCCACTTCGTCCACTTCCTCCACTTCTCACTTCGTCCTTTTCATCAACTTCCTCCAATTCCTCCACTTCCTCCACTTCCTCCACTCCCTCCACTTCCTCCACTTCCTCCACTTCCGCCACTTCCTCCACTTCCTCCACTACCTCCACTACCTCCACTTCCTCCACTTCCTACACTTCCTCCTCTTCATCAACTTCGTCCACTTCTTCAACTTGCCCAGTACTTCCACTTCGTCCACTTCGTCCACTTCGTCCACTTCATCCACTTCCTCCCCTTCCTCCACTTCGTCCACTTCCTCCACTTCCGCCACTTCCTCCACTTCCTCCACTACCTCCACTTCCTCCACTTCCTACACTTCCTCCTCTTCATCAACTTCGTCCACTTCTTCAACTTGCCCAGTGCTTCCACTTCGCCCACATCATCCACTTCCTCCCTTCCTCCACTTCGTCCACTTCCTCCACTTCTGCCACTTCCTCCACTTCCTCCACTACCTCCACTTCCTCCACTTCCTACACTTCCTCCTCTTCATCAACTTCGTCCACTTCTTCAACTTGCCTAGTGCTTCCACTTCCTCCACTTCCTCCACTTCGTCATCTTCTTCCACTTCGTCCACTTCCTTCAATTCGTCCACTTCGTCAATTTCATCCACTTCTTCAACTTCCTCCACTTCCCCCACTTCTTCCACTTCATCCCCGTCGTCCACTTTGTCCACTTCCTCCACTTTGTCCACTTCCTCCACTCCTTCCACTTCGTCCACTTCCTCCACTACCTCCACTTCCTCCACTTCCTCCACTTCCTCCATTTCCTCCACCTCCTCTACTTCTTCCACTTCGTCAACTTCCTCCGTTTCCTCCACTTCCTCCACTTGGCCCACTTGCTCCACTTCGTCCACTTCCTCCACTTCGTCAACTTCGTCCACTTCCTTCACTTCCTGAACTTCCTCCACTTCCTCCACGTCCTCCACTTCGTCCACTTCGTGAACTTCCTCTACTTTGTCCACTTGCTCCACTTTCTTCACTTCCTCAACTTCGTCAACTTCTTCAACTTCCTACACTTCCTCAACTTCCTCCACTTCCTCCACTTCTTCCACTTCGTCCTCTTCGTCCACTTCGTCAACTTCGTCCACTTCCTCAACTTCGTCCACTTCCTCCAAATCGTCCACTTCTTTCATTTCGTCTAGTTAACCCACTTCTTCAACTTCGTCATCTTCATCCACTTCGTCGACTTCCTCCACTTACTCAACTTCCTCATCTGCCTCCACTTCCTCCACTTCATCCACTATGTCCACTTCGTCTACTTCGTCCACTTCCTCAATTTCCTCCACTTCCTCCATTTCCTCCAATTCGTCCCCTTCGTCCACTTCCTCCACTTCGTCAACTTCCTCCACGTCGTCCAATTCCTCCACTTCCTCCACTTCCTCCACTTCGTCTACTTCGTCCACTTCGTCAACTACTTCCACTTCGTCGACTTCGTCCACTTCCTCCCCTTCCTCCACTTCGTCCACTTCCTCCTCTTCGTCCACTTCGTCCACTACCTCCACTTCCTCCACTTCCTACACTTCCTCCTCTTCACCAACTTCGTCCACTTCTTCAACTTGCCCAGTGCTTCCACTTCGTCCACTTCATCCACTTCCTCCCCTTCCTCCACTTCGTCCAGTTCCTCCACTTCCGCCACTTCCTCCACTTCCTCCACTACCTCCACTTCCTCCACTTCCTCCACTTCCTACACTTCCTCCTCTTCATCAACTTCGTCCACTTCTTCAACTTGCCCAGTGCTTCCACTTCGTCCACATCATCCACTTCCTCCCCTTCCTCCACTTCGTCCACTTCCTCCACTTCCGCCACTTCCTCCACTTCCTCCACTACCTCCACTTCCTCCACTTCCTACACTTCCTCTCTTCATCAACTTCGTCCACTTCTTCAACTTGCCCAGTGCTTCCACTGCCTCCACTTCTTCCACTTCGTCATCTTCTTCCACTTCGTCCACTTCCTTCAATTCGTCCACTTCGTCAACTTCATCCACTTCTTCAACTTCCTCCACTTCCCCCACTTCTTCCACCTCGTCCACGTCGTCCACTTTGTCCACTTCCTCCACTTTTTCCACTTCCTCCACTTCTTCCACTTCCTCCACTTCCTCCACTTCCTCCACTTCGTCCACTTCGTCCACTTCCTCCACTTCCTCCACTTCCTCCACTTCCTCCACTTCCTCCACTTCCTCCATTTCCTCCACCACCTCTACTTCTTCCACTTCCACTTGGCCCACTTGCTCCACTTCGTCCACTTCCTCCACTTCGTCAACTTCCTCCACTTTGTCCACTTCCTCCACTTCCTCCACTTTGTCCACTTCCTCCACTTCCTCCATTTCCTCCACCTCCTCTACTTCTTCAACTTCGTCAACTTCCTCCGTTTCCTCCACTTCCTCCACTTGGCCCACTTGCTCCACTTCGTCCACTTCCTCAACTTCCTCCACTTAGTCATCTTCATCTACTTCGTCGACTTCCTCCACTTACTCAACTTCCTCATCTGCTTCCACTTCCTCCACTTCATCCACTTTGTCCACTTCGTCTACTTCGTCCACTTCGTCCACTTCCTCCACTTCCTCCAATTCGCCCCCTTCGTCCACTTCCTCCACTTCGTCAACTTCCTCCACGTCATCCAATTCCTCCACTTCCTGCACTTCCTCCACTTCGTCCACTTCGTCAACTACTTCCACTTCGTCGACTCCTCCACTTCCTCCCCTTCCTCCACTTCGTCCACTTCGTCCACTTCCTCCACTTCCTCGACTACCTCCACTTCCTACACTTCCTCCTCTTCATCAACTTCGTCCACTTCTTCAACTTGCCCTAGTGCTTCCACTTCGTCCACTTCGTCATCTTCGTCCACTTCCTCCAATTCGTCCACTTCGTCAACTTCATCCACTTCGTCCCCGTCGCCCACTTTGTCCACTTCCTCCACTTGGTCCACTTCCTCCACTTCCTCCACTTCCTCCACTTCCTCCACTTCTTCCACTTCGTCCACTTCGTCGACTTCCTGCACTTCCTCAACTTCCTCCACTTCCTCCACTACCTCGACTTCGTCAACTTCCTCCACTTCCTCCCCTTCGTCAACTTCCAACCCCCTCCTCCACTTCTTCCACTTCGTCAACTTCCTCCACTTCGTGCTTTTCCTCCACTTCGTGCACCTCGTCAACTACCTCCACTTCCTCCACTTCCTCCACTTCGTCAACTTCGTCCACTTCCTCCACTTCCTACACTTCATCCTCTTCGTCAACTTCGTCCACTTCTTCAACTTCCCCCACCTCTTCCACTTCGTCCACTTCGTCCACTTCCTCCACTTCCTCCAATTCGCCCACTTCGTCAACTTCATCCAGTTCTTCAACTTCCTCCACTTCCTCTACTTCGTCCCCATCGTGCACTTCCTCAACTTCCTCCACTTCTTCCACTTCCTCCACTTCCTCCACATCCCGCACTTCCTCTACTTCCTCGACTTCGTCAACTTCCTCCACTTCCTACCCTTCGTCAACTTCCACCACTTCCTCCAGTTCTTCCACTTCGTCAACTTCCTCAACTTCCTCCACTTTGTCCACTTCCTCCACTTCGTCCACTTCATCCACTTCATCAACTACGTACACTCCGTTAACTTCCTCCATTTCCTCCACTTCCTCCACTTCGTCAAATTCGTCCACTTCGTAAACTTCGTCGACTTCCTCCACTTCCTCTATTCCCCCCATTTCCTCTACTTCGTCCACTTCCTCCACTTGCCATACTTCCTCCACTTCGTCCACTTCGTGCACTTCTTCCACTTCATCAACTTCGTCCACTACCTCAACTTCGTCAACATCGTCCACTTCCTACACTTCCTCCACTTCGTCCACTTCTTGCACTTTGTCCAGTTGTTCCACTTCTTCAACTTCGTCAAATTCCTCCACTTCCTCCACTTCTTCCACTTCCTCCACTTCGTCAACTTCGTCCACTTCCTCAACTTCCTCCACTTCGTCTACTTCGTCAACTTCATCCACTTCTTCCATTTCCTCCACTTCTTCCACTTCGTCCACTTCCTCCAATTCGCCCACTTCGTCAACTTCGTCCACTTTTTCAACTTCGTCCACATCGTCCACTTCCTCCACTTCCTGGACTTCCTCCAGTTCCTCCACTTCCTCCACTTCTTCCCCTTCCTCCAGTTCCTTCATGTCCTCCACTTCCACCACTTCGTCCACTTCCTCCATTTCGTCCGCTTCGTCAACTTCCTCCACTTCGTCCATTTCCTCAACTTCCTTCACTTCCTCCACTTCGCCCACTTCCTCCACTTCCTCCAATTCCTACACGTCCTCCACTTCGTCAACTTCCTCCATTTCCTCCACTTCCTCCACTTCCTCCACTTCCTCCACTTCCTCGAATTCCTCCACTTCGTCCACTTCCTCCACTTCCTCCACTTCCTCCACTTCCTCCCCTTCTTCCACTTCCTCCACTTCCTCCATTTCCGCCACTTCGTCAACTTCCTCCACTTCGTCCACTTTCACCACTTCCTCCACCTTCTCTACTTCGTCCACCTCATCCACTTCGTAAACTTCGTCCACTTCGTCAACTTCGTCTCCTTCCTCCTCTTGCTCCACTTCCTCCTCTAGCTTCACTTCCTCCACTTCCTCAACTTCCTTCACTTCGTCCACTTCCTCCACATCCTCCACTTCCTCCACTTCGTCCCCTTCGTCAACTTCCTACACTTCCCACACTTCCTCCTCTTGGTCAACTTCCTCCACTTCCTTCACTTCGTCCACTTCATCCACTTCGTCCATTTCGTCCACATCGTCCACTTCCTCCACTTCCTCAAGTTCCTCCACTTCGTCAACTTCGTCCACTTCCTCCACTTTGTCTACTGCCTACACTTCCTCTAAATCGTCCACTTCTTTCACTTCGTCTACTTATTCCACTTCTTAAACTTCGTCATCTTCGTCCACTTCGTCGACTTCCTCCACTTCTTCAACTTCCTCATCTTCCTCCACTTCCTCCACTTCCTCCAGTTCGTCCCCTTCATCCACTTCCTCCACTTTGTAAACTTCCTCCACGTCGTCCAGTTCCTCCACTTCCTGCACTTCCTCCACTTCGTCAACTTCGTCTACTTCGTCCACTTCCTCCCCTTCCTCCCCTTCCTCCACTTCGTCCACTTCCTCCACTTCCTCCTCTTCCTCCACTTCCTCCACTTCCTCCACTTCCTCCACTTCGTCTACTTCTTCCACTTCCTCCACTTCGTCAACTTCCTCCACTTCCTCTACTTCCTTCACTTCGTTCCCTTCGTTAACTTCCTGCACATCCCCTATTTCCTACACTTCCTAATCTTTATCCACTTCGTCCACTTCTTCCACATCCTCTACTTCTTCCACTTCTTCAACATCGTCATCTTCGTCTACTTCGTCCAGTTCCTCCACTTCGTCAACTTCCTCCACTTCCTCCACTTTAGCGACTTCCTGCACTTCCTCCGCTTGTTCACTTTCTTCATCTTCGTCAACTTCCTCCACTTCCTGCACTTCGTCCACTTCTTCCACTTCTTAAACTTCTTCCACTTCGTTCACTTCGTCCTTTTCTCCCACTTCGTCCTTTCCTTCCACTTCGTCCACTTCGTCCACTTCCTCCACTTTGGCGACTTCCTCCACTTCCTTCACTTCCTCCACTTCCTCCACGTCCTACTCTTCGTCCACTTCTTCCACTTGCTCCACTTCTTCCACTTCCTACACTTGCTCCACTTCTTCCACTTCCTCCACTTCCTCCACTTCGTCCACTTCGTGAACTTCGTCCACTTCCTTCAATTCCTCCACTTCCTCCACTTCGTCAACTTCCTCCACTTCCTCTGCTTCTTCCACTCGCCCACTTCATCCACTTAGTCCACTTCGTCCACTTCCACCACTTTGTCAACTTCCTCCACTTCGTCCACTTAGTCCACCTCGTCAACTACCTCCACTTCCTCCTCTTCGTCAACTTCGTCCACTTCTTCAACTTCTCGCACCTCTTCCACTTCGTCCACTTTGTCATCTTCGTCCACTTCGTCCACTTCCTCAACTTCCTCCAAGTCCTCCACTACGTCAACTTCATCCAGTTCTTCAACTTCCTCCACTTCCTCCACTTCCTCCACTTCTACCCATCGTCCACTTCCTCAACTTCCTCCACTTCTTCCACTTCCTCCATTTCCTCCACTTCGTCCCTATCGTCCACTTCCTCAACTTCCTCCACTTCGTCCACTTCGTCCACTTCCTCCTCGTCCTCCACTACATCCACTTCCTCCACTTCCTACACTTCCTCCTTCTCATCAACTTCGTCCACTTCTTCAACTTGCCCCACTGCTTCCACTTCGTCCACTTTGTCCACTTCCTCCAATTCGTCAACTTCGTCAACTTCATCCACTTCTTCAACTTCCTCCACTTCCTCCAGTTCCTCCACTTCGTCAACTTCCTCCACTTCCTCCACTTCTTCCACTTCGTCAACTTCCTCCGCTTCGTGCACTTCCTCCACTTCGTCCTTTTCGTCAACTTCCTCCACTTCCTCCACTTCCTCCACTCCCTCCACTTCCTCCACTTCGTCAACTTCCTCCAATTCCTCCACTTCCTCCACTTCGTCCACCTTCTCCACATCCTCAACTTCCTCCACTTCCTCCACTTTGTCTACTTCCTGCACTCCCTCCACATCCTCCACTTCCTACACTTCCCCCACTTCCTCCACTTCGTCAACTTCGTCCACTTCTTCAACGTCCTCCATTTCTTCCACTCCTTCCACTTTGTCCACTTCCTCCACTTCCTCCACTTCGTCCACTTCGTCAACTTCCTCGACTTCGTCAACTTCCTCCACTTCCTCCAATTCCTCCCCTCCGTCAACTTCCTCCACCTCCTCCACTTCTTCCACTTCGTCAACTTCCTCCGCTTCGTGCACTTCCTCCACTTCGTCCTTTTCGTCAACTTCCTCCACTTCCTCCACTCCCTCCACTTCCTCCACTTCCTCAACTGTCTCCAATTCCTCCACTTCCTCCACTTCGTCCACCTTCTTCACTTCCTCAACTTCCTCCACTTCCTCCACTTTGTCTACTTCCTGCACTCCCTCCACTTCCTCCACTTCCTACACTTCCCCCACTTCCTCCACTTCGTCAACTTCGCCAACTTCTTCAACGTCCTCCATTTCTTCCACTCCTTCCACTTTGTCCACTTCCTCCACTTCCTCCACTTCGTCCACTTCGTCAACTTCGTCCACTTCCTCCACTTCGTCAACTTCCTCCACTTCCTCTACTTCGTCCACTTCCTACACTTCCTCAACTTCGTCAAGTTCGTCCACTTCTTCCACTTCGTCCACTTCATCCACTTCTCCAACTTCGTCATCTTCGTCCACTTCCTCCTCTTTCTTCACTTCCTCAACATCCTCCTCCACTTCCTTCGCTTCCTCCACTTCCCTCACTTTCTCCACTTCCTCCACTTCCTCCACTTCATCAACTTCGTCCACTTCCTCCACTTCCACCACTTCGTCATCTTCGTCCACTTCGTCCACCTCGTCAACTACCTCCATTTCCTCCACTTCGTCAAGTTCGTCCACTTCCTACACTTCCTCCTCTTCGTCAACTTCTTCAACTTCCCGCACCTCTTCCACTTCGTTCACTTCGTCATCTTCGTCCACTTCCTCCACTTCCTCCACTTCCTCCAATTCGTCCACTTCGTCAACTTCATCCAGTTCTTCAATTTCCTCCACTTCCTCTACTTCATCCCCATCGTCCACTTCCTCAACTTCCTCCACTTCTTCCACTTTGTCCACTTCCTCCACTTCCTCCATATCCTGGACTTCCTCCACTTCCTCGACTTCGTCAACTTCCTCCACTTCCTCCCCCTCGTCAACTTCCACCACTTCCTCCACTTCTTCCAATTCGTCAACTTCCTCCACTTCGTCCACTTCCTCCACTTTGTCCACTTCCTCCACTCCGTCCACTTCATCCACTTCATCAACTACGTACACTCCGTCAACTTCCTCCACTTCCTCCACTTCCTCCACTTCATCAACTTCGTCCACTTCGTCCACTTCGTCAACTTCGTCGACTTCCTCCACTTCCTCTATTTCCCCCATTTCCTCTACTTCGTCCACTTCCTCCACTTCCCATACTTCCTTCACTTCGTCTACTTCGTGCACTTCGTCCACTTCTTCCACTTCGTCAACTTCGTCCACTTGCTCAACTTCGTCAACTTCCTCCACTTCCTCCACTTCCTACACTTCCTCCACTTTGTCCATTTGTTGCAGTTCGTCCAGTTCTTCCACTTCTTCAACTTCGTCAAATTCGTCCACTTCCTCCACTTCGTCCACTTCGTCAACTTCCTCAACTTCCTCCACTTCATCTACTTCGTTAACTTCATCCACTTCGTCCACTTCGACCACTTGGTCCAGTTCGTCCACTTGGTCCACTTCGTCCACTTCGTCCGCTTCGTAAACCTCCTCCACTTCCTCCACTTCTTCTACTTTGTCCACTTCCTCCACTTCCTCCATTTCCTCCACTTCGTCCACTTCCTCCACATCGTCCAGTTCCTCCACTTGCTCCACTTATTCCACTTCCTCCACATCATCCACTTCCTCCACTTCCTCCACTTGCTCCACTTCGTCCACTTGCTCCACTTCGTCCACTTGCTCCACTTCGTCCACTTGCTCCACTTCGTCAACTTCCTCCACTTCGCCCACTTCCTCCACATCCTCCACTTCTTCACTTTCTTTATCTTCGTCAACTTCTTCAACTTCGTCCACTTCCTACGCTTCGTCCACTTCTGCCACTTCTTCAACTTCGACATCTTCGTCCATTTCGTCCACTTCTTCAACTTCGTCCACTTCCTCCACTTCCTCCACGTCCTCCACTTCGTCCACTTCTTCCACTTCCTCCACTTCGTCAAGTTCCTCCACTTCCTCCACGTCCCTCCAATTCCTCCACGTCCCTCCAATTCGTCCTCCTCCTCCAATTCCTTCACTTCATCCACTTCGTCCACTTCAGCCACTTCTTCAACTTCTTCCTCATCCTCCACTTGTTCCACTTCTTCCATTTTGTCAACTTCCTCCACTTCGTCTACTTCCTCCCCTTCCTCCACTTCGTCCACTTTCTCCACTTCGTCTACTTCTTCCACTTTGTGGACTTCGTCAAGTTCCTCCACGTCCTCCACTTCCTCCACTTCCTCCACTTCCTCCACTTCCTCTACTTCCTCCACTTCCTCCACTTCTTCAATTTCTTCATCTTCGTCAACTCCGTCCACTTCGTACACTTCCTACACTTCGTCCACTTCCTCCTTTTCTTCCATTTCGTCCACTTCCTCCTTTTCTTCCACTTCGTCCACTTCCTCCACTTTGTCCACTTCCTCCACTTCGTCCACTTCACTTCCTCCATTTCTTCCACTTCGTCAACTTCGTCCGTCTCCTCCACTTCCTCCACTTTGCCCACTTCCTCCACTTCGTGCACTACCTCCACTTCTTCCACTTCGTCCACTTCCTCTGTTTCATCCATTTCCTCCACTTCCGCTACTTCCTCCACTTCCTCCACTTCGTCCAATCCCTCCACTTCCTCCACGTCCTCCACTTCGTCAACTTCTTCCACTTCCTCCACTTCCTCCACTTCCTCCACTTCGTCCACTTCGTCAACCTCCTCCACTTCCTTCACTTCCTCCACTTCGTCCACTTCCTCCACATCGTCCACTTCCTCAACTTCGTCCACTTCCTCCATCTCCTCCACTTCCTCCACTTCCTCCACTTCCTCCACTTCCTCCACTCCGTCAACTTCGGGTACTTCCTCTACTTCATCCACTTCTTCAACTTCCTCCACTTCCTCCACTTCCTCGACTTCGTCAACTTCCTCCACTTCCTCCACTTCTTCCACTTCGTCAACTTCCTCCGCTTAGTGCACTACCTCCACTTCGTCCTTTTCGTCAACTTCCTCCACTTCCTCCACTCCCTCCACTTCCTCCACTTCGTCAACTTCCTCCAATTCCTCCACTTCCTCCACTTCGTCCACCTTCTCCGCTTCCTCAACTTCCTCCACTTGCTCCACTTTGTCTACTTCCTGCACTCCCTCCACATCCTCCACTTCCTACACTTCCCCCACTTCCTCCACTTCGTCAACTTCGTCCACTTCTTCAACGTCCTCTATTTCTTCCACTCCTTCCACTTTGTCCACTTCCTCCACTTCCTCCACTTCGTCCACTTCGTCAACTTCCTCGACTTCGTCAACTTCCTCCACTTCCTCCACTTCCTCCCCTCCGTAAACTTCCTCCACCTCCTCCACTTCTTCCACTTCGTCAACTTCCTCCGCTTCGTGCACTTCCTCCACTTCGTCCTTTTCGTAAACTTCTTCCACTTGCTCCACTCCCTCCACTTCCTCCACTTCCTCAACTGTCTCCAATTCCTCCACTTCCTCCACTTCGCCCACCTTCTCCACTTCGTCAACTTCCTCCACTTCCTCCACTTTGTCTACTTCCTGCACTCCCTCCACTTCCTCCACTTCCTACACTTCCCCCACTTCCTCCACTTCGTCAACTTCGCCAACTTCTTCAACGTCCTCCATTTCTTCCACTCCTTCCACTTTGTCCACTTCCTCCACTTCCTCCACTTCGTCCACTTCGTCAACTTCGTCCACTTCCTCCACTTCGTCAACGTCCTCCACTTCCTCTACTTCGTCGACTTCCTACACTTCCTCAACTTCGTCAAGTTCGTCCACTTCTTCCACTTCGTCCACTTCATCCACTTCTCCAACTTCGTCATCTTCGTCCACTTCCTCCTCTTTCTTCACTTCCTCAACATCCTCCTCCACTTCCTTCGCTTCCTCCACTTCCCTCACTTCCTCCACTTCCTCCACTTCCTCCACTTCATCAACTTCGCCCACTTCCTCCACTTCCACCACTTCGTCATCTTCGTCCACTTCGTCCACCTCGTCAACTACCTCCACTTCCTCCACTTCGTCAAGTTCGTCCACTTCCTACACTTCCTCCTCTTCGTCAACTTTTTCAACTTCCCGCACCTCTTCCACTTCGTTCACTTCGTCATCTTCGTCCACTTCGTCCACTTCCTCCACTTCCTCCAATTCGTCCACTTCGTCAACTTCATCCAGTTCTTCAATTTCCTCCACTTCCTCTACTTCGTCCCCATCGTCCACTTCCTCAACTTCCTCCACTTCTTCCACTTTGTCCACTTCCTCCACTTCCTCCACTTCCTCCATATCCTGGACTTCCTCCACTTCCTCGACTTCGTCAACTTCCTCCCCCTCGTCAACTTCCACCACTTCCTCCACTTCTTCCAATTCGTCAACTTCCTCCACTTCGTCCACTTCCTCCACTTTGTCCACTTCCTCCACTCCGTCCACTTCATCCACTTCATCAACTACGGACACTCCGTCAACTTCCTCCACTTCCTCCACTTCCTCCACTTCATCAACTTCGTCCACTTCGTCCACTTCGTCCACTTCGTCGACTTCGTCGACTTCCTCCACTTCCTCTATTTCCCCCATTTCCTCTACTTCGTCCACTTCCTCCACTTCCTATACTTCCTCCACTTCGTCTACTTCGTGCACTTCGTCCACTTCTTCCACTTCGTCAACTTCGTCCACTTGCTCAACTTCGTCAACTTCCTCCACTTCGTCCACTTCCTACACTTCCTCCACTTCGTCCATTTGTTGCAGTTCGTCCAGTTCTTCCACTTCTTCAACTTCGTCAAATTCGTCCACTTCCTCCACTTCGTCCACTTCCTCCACTTCGTCCACTTCCTCCACTTCCTCAACTTCCTCCACTTCGTCTACTTCGTTAGCTTCATCCACTTCGTCCACTTGCTCCACTTCGTCCACTTGCTCCACTTCGTCAACTTCCTCCACTTCGCCCACTTCCTCCACTTCCTCCACTTCTTCACTTTCTTCATCTTCGTCAACTTCTTCAACTTCGTCCACTTCCTACGCTTCGTCCACTTCTGCCACTTCTTCAACTTCGACATCTTCGTCCACTTCTTCCACTTCCTCCACTTCGTCAACTTCCTCCACTTCCTCCACGTCCCTCCACTTCGTCCTCCTCCTCCAATTCCTCCACTTCCTCCACTTCGTCCACTTCAGCCACTCTTCAACTTCTTCCTCATCCTCCACTTGTTCCACTTCTTCCATTTTGTCAAGTTCCTCCACGTCCTCCACTTCCTCCACTTCCTCCACTTCCTCCACTTCTTCAATTTCTTCATCTTCGTCAACTCCGTCCACTTCGTACACTTCCTACACTTCGTCCACTTCCTCCTTTTCTTCCACTTCGTCCACTTCCTCCACTTTGTCCACTTCCTCCACTTCGTCCACTTCACTTCCTCCATTTCTTCCACTTCGTCAACTTTGTCCGTTTCCTCCACTTCCTCCACTTTGCCCACTTCCTCCACTTCGTCCACTACCTCCACTTCTTCCACTTCGTCAACTTCCTCCGTTTCATCCATTTCCTCCACTTCCCCTACTTCCTCCACTTCCTCCACTTCGTCCAATTCCTCCACTTCCTCCACGTCCTCCACTTCGTCAACTTCTTCCACTTCCTCCACTTCCTCCACTTCCTCCACTTCCTCCACTTCGTCAACCTCCTCCACTTCCTTCACTTCCTCAACTTCGTCCACTTCCTCCATCTCCTCCACTTCCTCCACTTCCTCCACTTCCTCTACTTCCTCCACTTCCTCCACTACGTCAACTTTGGGTACTTCCTCTACTTCCTCCACTTCGTCAACTTCCTCCGTTTCCTCCACTTCCTCCACTTTGCCCAGTTGCTCCACTTCCTCCACTTCGTCAACTTCCTCCACTTCGCCCAGTTCCTCCACATCCGCCACTTCCTCCACTTCTTTCACTTCATCCACTTCTTCAACTTCCTACACTTCCTCTACTTCCTCCACTTCTTCAACTTCGTCCACTTCCTCCACTTCTTCCTCTTCGTTCACTTCGTCAACTTCGTCCTCTTCCTCCACTTCCTCGAGTTCCAACACTAAGCCAACTTTGTCCACTTCCTACAATTCCTCCACTACGTCCACTTCTTCCACTTCGTCTACTTATTCCACCTTTTCAACTTCGTCATCTTCGTCCACTTCGTCGACGTCCTCAACTCCCACAACTTCGTCCACTCCCTCCACTTCCTCCACTTCGTCCCCTTCGTCCACTTCCTGCACTTCGTCAACTTCCTCCACATCGTCCACTTCCTCCACTTCCTCAACTTCAACTACTTCGTCCACTTCGTCCACTTCGTCCACTTCGTCCACTTCGTCAACTTCGTCAACTTCGTCCACTTCGTCCACTTCGCCCACTTCGTCCACTTCGTCCACTTCGTCTACTTCGTCTACTTCGTCCACTTCGTCCACTTCGTCCACCTCGTCCACCTCGTCCACCTCGTCCACCTCGTCCACTTCGTCCACTTCGTCCACTTCGTCCACTTCGTCACCTTCGTCCACTTCCTCCACTTCCTCCAATTCGTCCACTTCGTCAACTTCATCCAGTTCTTGAACTTCCTCCACTTCCTCTACTTCGTCCCCATCGTCCACTTCCTCAACTTCCTTCACCACTTCGTCCACGTCCTCCACATCCTGGACTTCCTCCCCTTCCTCGACTTTGTCAACTTCCTCCACTTCCACCACTTCCTCCCCTTCGTCAACTTCCATAACTTCCTCCACTTCTTCCACTTCGCCAACTTCCTCCACTTCGTCCACTTCCTCCACTTTGTCCACTTCGTCCACTTCGTCCACTTCATCAACTACGTACACTCCGTGAACTTCCTCCACTTCGTCCACTTCCTCCACTTTGTCAACTTTGTCCACTTCGTCGACTTCCTCCACTTCCTCTATTTCCCCCATTTCCTCTACTTCGTCCACTTCCTCCACTTCCCATACTTCGTCCACTTCATGCACTTCGTCCACTTCGTCCACTTCGTCCACTTCGTCACCTTCGTCCACTTCGTCCACTTCCTCCACTTCCTCCAATTCGTCCACTTGGTCAACTTCATCCAGTTCTTGAACTTCCTCCACTTCCTCTACTTCGTCCCCATCGTCCACTTCCTCAACTTCCTCCACTTCGTCCACTTCGTCCACTTCCTTCACATCCTGGACTTCCTCCACTTCCTTGACTTTGTCAACTTCCTCCACTTCGTCCACTTCCTCCACTTTGTCCACTTCCTCCAGTTCGTCCACTTCGTCCACTTCATCAACTACGTACACTCCGTCAACTTCCTCCACTTCGTCCACTTCGTCGACTTCCTCCACTTCCTCTATTTTCCCCATTTCCTCTACTTCGTCCACTTCCTCCACTTCCCATACTTCCTCCACTTCCTCCACTTCGTGCACTGCGTCCACTTCTTCAACTTTGTCAACTTCGTCCACTTCCTCAACTTCATCAACTTGGTCCACTTCCTCCACTTCGTCCACTTCCTACACTTCCTCCACTTCGTCCACTTCTTGCACTTCGTCCAGTTCTTCCACTTCTTCAACTTCGTCAAATTCGTCCACTTCGTCCACTTCTTCCACTTCCTCCACTTCGTCAACTTCGTCCACTTTCTCAACTTCCTCCACTTCGTCTACTTGGTCAACTTCATCCACTTCGTCCACTTCGACCACTTCGTCCAGTTCGTCCACTTCGTCCACTTCGTCAATTTCATCCACTTTGTCCGCTACGTCCATTTCGTCCACTTCGTCAACCTTCTCCACTTCCTTCACTTCGTCCACATCCTCCACTTCGTCCACTTCCCCACATCGTCCACTCCTTCAACTTCGTCCACTTCCTCCACTTCATCCACTTCATCCACTTCCTCCACTTTCTCCACTTTCTCCACTTCCTCCACTTCCTCCACTTCCTCCACTTCCTCCACTTCGTTCACTTCCTCCACTTCCTCCACTTCCTCCACTTCCTCCACTTCCTCCACTTCTTCCACTTCCTCAACTTCCTCCACTTCCTCCACTTTCTCCACTTTCTTCACTTCCTCCACTTCCTCCACTTCTGCCACTTCCTCCACTTCGTCCACTTCTTCCACCTCCTCCACTTCGTCAACTTCGTCCATTTCGTGCACTTCCTCCACTTCGTCCTCTTCCTCCACTTCCTCTAATTCCTCCACTTCCTCCACTTCGTCCACTTGGTCCACTTCGTCCACTTCTTCAACTTCTTCTATTTCCTCCACTTCCGCCACTTCTTCCACTTCGTCCACTTCCACCACTCCCTCCACTTCGTCAACTTCGTCCACTTCCCCCACTTCCTCCACTTCGTCAACTTCCTCCACTTCCTCCGCTTCATCCACTTCCCCCACTTCGTCCACTTAGTCCACTTCGACTACTTCGTCCAGTTCGTCCACTTGGTCCACTTCGTCAACTTCCTCCACTTCGTCCACTTCGTCAACCTCCTCCACTTCGTCAGTTTCGTCATCTTCGTCCACTTCGTCCTCTTCTTCCACTTCCTCCACTTCCTCCACTTCGTCCACTTCGTCCACTTCGTCCTCGTCCTCCATTTCGTCCACGTCCTATACTTCCTCCACTTCCACCACTTCGTCCCCTTCGTCAACTTCCTCCACTTCCTCCTCTTCCTCCTCTTCCTCACTTCCTCCTCTTCCTCCACTTCGTCCACGTCCTATACTTCCTCCACTTCTTCAACTTCGTCATCTTCGTCCACTTCGTTCTCTTCTTCCACTTTGTCCACTTCCTCCACTTTGTCCACTTCGACCTCGTCCTCCATTTCGTCCACGTCCTATACTTCCTCCACTTCCTCCACTTCGTCCCCTTCGTCAACTTCGTCCACTTCCTACTCTTCCTCCTCTTCCTCCACCTCGTCCACTTTCTCCACTTCCTCCACTTCGTCTACTTCCTCCACTTCCTCAACTTCGTGCCCTTCGTCAACTTCCTCCACTTCCTTCACTTCGTCCTCTTCCTGCACTTCGTCCACTTCCTTCACTTCCTCCACTTCCTCCACTTCCTCCACTTCCTCCACTTCCTCCACTTCCTCCACTCCCTCTACTTCGTCAACTACCTCCACTTCCTCCATTTCTTCCACATCCTCCACTTTCTCCACTTCCTCCACTTCCTCCCCTTCGTCAGCTTCGTCCACTTCCTCCACTTCCTTCACTTTGTCTACTTCCTCCACATCTTCCACTTCGTCAACTTCGTCCACTTGGCCAACTTCCTGAACTTTCTCCCCTTCCTCCACTTCCTCCACTTCCTCGACTTGGACCACTTCGTCAACATCCACCACTTCGTCGACTTCCTCCATTTCCTCCACTTCGTCTACTTCATCCGCTTCGTCAACTACCTCCACTTCCTCCACTTCATCCACTTCCTCCACTTCTTCCACTTCCTCCACTTTCTCCACTTCCTCCCCTTCGTCAGCTTCGTCCACTTCCTCCACTTCCTTCACTTCGTCTACTTCCTCCACATCTTCCACTTCGTCAACTTCGTCCACTTGGCCAACTTCCTGAACTTCCTCCCCTTCCTCCACTTCATCCACTTCCTCCACTTCCTCGACTTGGACCACTTCGTCAACATCCACCACTTCGTCGACTTCCTCCATTTCCTCCACTTCGTCTACTTCCTCCGCTTCGTCAACTACCTCCACTTCCTCCACTTCATCCACTTCCTCCACTTCCTCCACTTCTTCCACTTCCTCCACTTCCTCCACTTCCTCCACTTCCTCCACTTCGTCAGCTTCGTCCACCTCCTCCACTCCCTTCACTTCGTCTACTTCCTCCACATCTTCCGCTTCGTTAACTTCGTCCACTTTGCCAACTTCCTGAACTTCCTCCCCTTCCTCCACTTCGTCCATTTCCTCCACTTGGACCACTTCGTCAACATCCTCCACTTCGTCGACTTCCTCCACTTTGTCTACTTCATCCGCTTCGTCAACTACCTCCACTTCGTCCACTTCCTCCACTTGCACCACTTCGTCAACATCCTATGCTTCGTCTACTTCCTCCATTTCCTTGCCTCGTCTACTTCGTCTACTTCATCCACATCGTCCTCTACCTCCACTACCTCCACTTCCTCCACTTCATCCATTTCCTCCACTTCCTCCACTTCCGCCACTTGTTTCACTTCCTCCACTTCGTCCACTTCGTCCACTTCCTCCACTTCCTCCACTACGTCAACTTCGTCAACTTCGTCCACTTCGCCAATTTCCTGAACTTCCTCCCCTTCCTCCACTTCGTCCACTTCCTCCACTTGAACCACTTCGTCAACATCCTCCACTTCGTCGACTTCCTCCACTTCCTCCACTTCGTCGACTTCCTCCACTTCCTCCACTTCGTCTACTTCATCTACTTCGTTTACTTCATCCACTTCGTCAACTACCTCCACTTCCTCCACTTCTTCCACTTCCTCCACTTCCTCCACTTCCTCCACTTCCTCCACTTCGTCAGCTTCGTCCACTTCCTCCACTTCCTTCACTTCGTCTACTTCCTCCACATCTTCCACTTCGTCAACTTCGTCCACTTCGCCAACTTCCTGAACTTCCTCCCCTTCCTCCACTTCGTCCACTTCCTCCACTTCCTACACTTGGACAACTTCGTCAACATCCTCCACTTCGTCCACTTCCTCCATTTCTTCCACTTCGTCTACTTCATCCGCTTCGTCAACTACCTCCACTTCCTCCACTTCATCCACTTCCTCCACTTCCTCCACTTCGTCAGCTTCGTCCACTTCCTACACTTCCTTCACTTCGTCTACTTCCTCCACATCTTCCACTTCGTCAACTTCGTCCACTTGGCCAACTTCCTGAACTTCCTCCCCTTCCTCCACTTCCTCCACTTCCTCCACTTGGACCACTTCGTCAACATCCTCCACTTCGTCGACTTCCTCCATTTCCTCCACTTCGTCTACTTCATCCGCTTCGTCAACTACCTGCACTTCCTCCACTTCGTCAGCT
This sequence comes from Vigna umbellata, assembly GCF_029865625.1. Lineage (NCBI taxonomy): Eukaryota > Viridiplantae > Streptophyta > Magnoliopsida > Fabales > Fabaceae > Vigna > Vigna umbellata. The sequence continues at coordinate 30,598,558 of NC_142173.1, read as the reverse complement.
TCCTCCCCTTCCTCCACTTCGTCCACTTCCTCCACTTGGACCACTTCGTCATCATCCTATACTTCGTCCACTTCCTCAACTTCCTTCCTTCGTCTACTTCGTCTACTTCATCCACATCGTCCTCTACCTCCACTACCTCCACTTCCTCCACTTCATCCACTTCCTCCACTTCCTCCACTTCCTCCACTTCCTCCACTTCCTCCACTTCTTCCACTTCCTCCACTTCGTCGACTTCGTCCACTTCCTCCACTTCCTCCACTTCGTCAACTTCGTCCACTTCGCCAATTTCCTGAACTTCCTCCCCTTCCTCCACTTCGTCCACTTCCTCCACTTGAACCACTTCGTCAACATCCTCCACTTCGTCGACTTCCGCCCCTTCCTCCACTTCGTCTACTTCATCTACTTCGTCAACTACCTCCACTTCCTCCACTTCTTCCACTTCCTCCACTTCCTCCACTTCCTCCACTTCGTCAGCTTCGTCCACTTCCTCCACTTCCTCCACTTCCTTCACTTCGTCTACTTCCTCCACATCTTCCACTTCGTCAACTTCGTCCACTTCGCCAACTTCCTGAACTTCCTCCGCTTCCTCCACTTCTTCCACTTCCTCCACTTCCTCCACTTGGACCACTTCGTCAACATCCTCCACTTCGTCGACTTCCTCCATTTCCTCCACTTCGTCTACTTCATCCGCTTCGTCAACTACCTCCACTTCCTCCACTTCATCCACTTCCTCCACTTCCTCCACCTCTTCCACTTCCTCCACTTCCTCCACTTCCTCCACTTCGTCAGCTTCGTCCACTTCCTCCACTTCTCCAACTTCGTCATCTTCGTCCACTTCGTCCTCTTCTTCCACTTTGTCCACTTCGTCCACTTCCTCCACTTTGTCCACTTCGACCTCGTCCTCCATTTCGTCCACGTCCTATACTTCCTCCACTTCCTACACTTCCTCCACTTTGTCAGCTTCGTCCACTTCCTCCACTTCCTTCAGTTCGTCTACTTCCTCCACAACTTCCACTTCGTCAACTTCGTCCACTTTGCCAACTTCCTGAACTTGCTCCGCTTCCTCCACTTCGTCCACTTCCTCCACTTCCTCCACTTGGACCACTTCGTCAACATCCTCCACTTCGTCGACTTCCTCCACTTCGTCTACTTCATCCGCTTTGTCAACTACCTCCACTTCCTCCACTTCGTCAGCTTCCTCCCCTTCCTCCACTTCGTCCACTTCCTCCACTTCCTCCACTTGGACCACTTCGTCAACATCCTATGCTTCGTCCACTTCCTCCATTTCCTTCCTTCGTCTACTTCGTCTACTTCATCCACATCGTCCTCTACCACCACTACCTCCACTTCTTCCATTTCCTCCACTTCGTCCACTTCGTCCACTTCCTCCACTTCCTCCACTTCCTCCACATGTTCCACTTCCTCCACTTCGTCCACTTCCTCCACTTCCTCCACTTCGTCAACTTCGTCCACTTCGCCAATTTCCTGAACTTCCTCCCCTTCCTCCACTTCGTCCACTTCCTCCACTTAACCACTTCGTCAACATCCTCCACTTCGTCGACTTCCTCCACTTCCTCCACTTCGTCTGCTTCGTCTACTTCATCCACTTCGTCAACTACCTCCACTTCCTCCACTTCCTCCACTTCCTCCACTTCGTCACCCTCGTCCACTTCCTCCACCTCCTTCACTCCGTCTACTTCCTCCACATCTTCCACTTCGTCAACTTCGTCCACTTCGCCAACTTCCTGAAGTTCCTCCCCTTCCTCCACTTTCTCCACTTGGACAACTTCGTCAACATCCTCCACTTCGTCGACTTCCTCCATTTCCTCCACTTCGTCTACTTCATCCGCTTCGTCAACTACCTCCACTTCCTCCACTTCATCCACTTCCTCCACTTCCTCCACTTCCTCCACTTCCTGCACTTCCTCCACTTCCTCCACTTCGTCAGCTTCGTCCACTTCGTCCACTTCCTTCACTTTGTCTACTTCCTCCACATCTTCCACTTCGTCAACTTTGTCCATTTGGCGAGCTTCCTGAACTTCCTCCCCTTCCTCCACTTCGTCCACTTCCTCCACTTCCTCCACTTGGACCACTTCGTCAACATCCTCCACTTCGTCGACTTCATCCACTTCGTCTAATTCATCAGCTCCGTCAACTACCTCCACTTCCTCCACTTCCTCCAGTTCGTCAGCTTCCTCCCCTTCCTCCACTTCGTCCACTTCCTCCACTTCCTCCACTTGGACCACTTCGTCAACATCCTATACTTCATCCACTTCCTCCAATTCCTTACTTCGTCTACTTCATCCACATCGTCCTCTACCTCCACTACCTCCACTTCCTCCACTTCATCCACTTCCTCCACTTCCACCACTTCCTCCACTTCCTCCACTTCTTCCACTTCCTCCACTTCCTCCACTTCGTCAACTTCGTCCACTTCGCCAATTTCCTGAACTTCCTCCCCTTCCTCCACTTCGTCCACTTCCTCCACTTGAACCACTTCGTCAACATCCTCCACTTCGTCGACTTCCTCCACTTCCTCCACTTCGTCTAGTTCATCTACTTCATCCACTTCGTTAACTACCTCCACTTCCTCCACTTCCTCCACTTCCTCCACTTCGTCAGCTTCGTCCACTTCCTCCACTTCCTTCACTTCGTCTACTTCCTCCACATCTTCCACATCGTCAACTTCGTCCACTTCGCTAACTTCCTGAACTTCCTCCCCTTCCTCGACTTCCTCCACTTGGACCACTTCGTCAACATCCTCCAATTCGTCGACTTCCTCCATTTCCTCCACTTCCTCCACTTCTTCCGCTTTTTCAACTTCGTCAACTTCCTCCACTTCGTCCACGTCGTCAACTTCGTCCATTTCCTCCACTTCCTACACCTCCTCCACTTCGTCCACTTAGTCCACTCCGTCCACTTCTTCAGCTTCGTCATCGTCGTCCACTTTCTCCACTTCTTCCCCTTCCTCGACTTCCTCCACTTCCTCCACTTCCTCCACTTCGTCGAATTCGTCCACTTCTTCCACTTCCTCTAATTCCTCCACTTCCTCCACTACGTCCCCTTTGTCAACTTCCTTTACTTCCGCCACTTCGTCAACTTCCTCCACTTCGTCCACTTTCTCCACTTCCTCCACTTCCTCCACTTCGTCCACTTCGTCCACTTCGTCCACCTCATCCCCTTCGTCAACTTCGTCCAGTTCGTCTAGGTTCTCCACTTCCTCCACTTCCTCAACTTCCTCCACCTGTTCCACTTCCTCCACTTCATCCATTTCGTCCCCTTCGTCAACTTCGTCCAGTTCGTCAACTTCCTCCACTTCGTCCACTTTGTCCACTTCATCCACTTCTTACACTTCCTCTACTTCCTCCACTTCCTCCTCTTCTTCCACTTCGTCAACTTCGTCCCCTTCGTCCAATTCGTCCACTTCATCAAGTTCGTCCACTTCCTCCATTTCCTCCACGTTCTATACTTCCTCAACTTCCTCCACTTCGTCCCCTTCGTCAACTTCGTCCACTTCCTCCTCTTCCTCCTCTTCCTCCACTTCGTCCATTTTCTCCACTTCCTCCACTTCGTCTACTTCCTCCACTTCCTCAACTTCGTGCCCTTCGTCAACTTCCTCCACTTCCTCCACTTCGTCCCCTTCCTCCACTTCATCCACTTCCTTCACTTCCTCCACTTCCTCCACTTCCTCCACTTCTTCCACTTCCTCCACTTCCTCCACTTCGTCGACTTCCTCCACTCCCTCCACTTCGTCAACTTCGTCTACTTCGCCAATTTCCTGAACTTCCTCCCCTTCCTCCACTTCGTCCACTTCCACTTGAACCACTTCGTCAACATCCTCCACTTCGTCGACTTCCTCCACTTCCTCCACTTCGTCTACTTCGTCTACTTCATCCACTTCGTCAACTACCTTCACTTCCTCCACTTCTTCCAATTCCTCCACTTTCTCCATTTCCTCCACTTCCTTCACTTCGTCTACTTCCTCCACATCTTCCACTTCGTCAACTTCATCCACTTGGCCAACTTCCTGAACTTCCTCCCCTTCCTCCACTTCGTCCACTTCGTCCACTTACTCCACTTGGACCACTTCGTCAACATCCTCCACTTCGTCGACTTCCTCCATTTCCTCCACTTCCTCCACTTCATCCACTTCCTCCACTTCCTCCACTTCTTCCACTTCCTCCAATTCCTCCACTTCCTCCACTTCGTCAGCTTCGTCCACTTCCTCCACTTCCTTCACTTCGTCTACTTCCTCCACAACTTCCACTTCGTCAACTTCGTCCACTTTGCCAACTTCCTGAACTTCCTCCGCTTCCTCCACTTCGTCCACTTCCTCCACTTGGACCACTTCGTCAACATCCTCCACTTCGTCGACTTCCTCCATTTCCTCCACTTCGTCTACTTCATCCGCTTCGTCAACTACCTCCACTTCCTCCACTTCATCCACTTCCTCCACTTCCTCCACTTCTTCCACTTCCTCCACTTCCTCCACTTCGTCAGCTTCGTCCACTTCCTCCACTTCTCCAACTTCGTCATCTTCGTCCACTTCGTCCTCTTCTTCCACTTTGTCCACTTCGTCCACTTCCTCCACTTTGTCCACTTCGACCTCGTCCTCCATTTCGTCCACGTCCTATACTTCCTCCACTTCCTACACTTCCTCCACTTTGTCAGCTTCGTCCACTTCCTCCACTTCCTTCAGTTTGTCTACTTCCTCCACAACTTCCACTTCGTCAACTTCGTCCACTTTGCCAACTTCTTGAACTTGCTCCGCTTCCTCCACTTCGTCCACTTCCTCCACTTCCTCCACTAGGACCACTTCGTCAACATCCTCCACTTCGTCGACTTCCTCCACTTCGTCTACTTCATCCGCTTTGTCAACTACCTCCACTTCCTCCACTTCCTCCACTTCGTCAGCTTCCTCCCCTTCCTCCACTTCGTCCACTTCCTCCACTTCCTCCACTTGGACCACTTCGTCAACATCCTATGCTTCGTCCACTTCCTCCACTTCCTTCCTTCGTCTACTTCGTCTACTTCATCCACATCGTCCTCTACCTCCACTACCTCCACTTCTTCCATTTCCTCCACTTCGTCCACTTCGTCCACTTCCTCCACTTCGTCCACTTCCTCCACTTCCTCCACATGTTCCACTTCCTCCACTTCGTCCACTTCCTCCACTTCCTCCACTTCGTCAACTTCGTCCACTTCGCCAATTTCCTGAACGTCCTCCCCTTCCTCCACTTCGTCCACTTCCTCCACTTGAACCACTTCGTCAACATCCTCCACTTCGTCGACTTCCTCCACTTCCTCCACTTCGTGTTCTTCGTCTACTTCATCCACTTCGTCAACTACCTCCACTTCCTCCACTTCCTCCACTTCCTCCACTTCGTCACCCTCGTCCACTTCCTCCACCTCCTTCACTCCGTCTACTTCCTCCACATCTTCCACTTCGTCAACTTCGTCCACTTCGCCAACTTCCTGAACTTCCTCCCCTTCCTCCACTTTCTCCACTTGGACAACTTCGTCAACATCCTCCACTTCGTCGACTTCCTCCATTTCCTCCACTTCGTCTACTTCATCCGCTTCGTCAACTACCTGCACTTCCTCCACTTCATCCACTTCCTCCACTTCCTCCACTTCCTCCACTTCCTGCACTTCCTCCACTTCCTCCACTTCGTCAGCTTCGTCCACTTCGTCCACTTCCTTCACTTTGTCCACTTCCTCCACATCTTCCACTTCGTCAACTTTGTCCATGTGGCGAGCTTCCTGAACTTCCTCCCCTTCCTCCACTTCGTCCACTTCCTCCACTTGGACCACTTCGTCAACAGCCTCCACTTCGTCGACTTCATCCACTTCGTCTACTTCATCAGCTTCGTCAACTACCTCCACTTCCTCCATTTCCTCCAGTTCGTCAGCTTCCTCCCCTTCCTCCACTTCCTCCACTTCCTCCACTTCCTCCACTTGGACCACTTCGTCAACATCCTATACTTCGTCCACTTCCTCGATTTCCTTACTTCGTCTACTTCATCCACATCGTCCTCTACGTCCACTACCTCCACTTCCTCCACTTCATCCACTTCCTCCACTTCCACCACTTCCTCCACTTCCTCCACTTCTTCCACTTCCTCCACTTCCTCCACTTCGTCAACTTTGTCCACTTCGCCAATTTGCAGAACTTCCTCCCCTTCCTCCACTTCGTCCACTTCCTCCACTTGAACCACTTCGTCAACATCCTCCACTTCGTCGACTTCCTCCACTTCCTCCACTTCGTCTAGTTCATCTACTTCATCCACTTCGTTAACTACCTCTACTTCCTCCACTTCCTCCACTTCGTCAGCTTCGTCCACTTCCTCCACTTCCTTCACTTCGTCTACTTCCTCCACATCTTCCACTTCGTCAACTTCGTCCACTTCGCCAACTTCCTGAACTTCCTCCCCTTCCTCGACTTCCTCCACTTGGACCACTTCGTCAACATCCTCCAATTCGTCGACTTCCTCCATTTCCTCCACTTCCTCCACTTCTTCCACTTTTTCAACTTCGTCAACTTCCTCCACTTCGTCCACGTCGTCAACTTCGTCCATTTCCTCCACTTCCTACACCTCCTCCTCTTCGTCCACTTAGTCCACTCCGTCCACTTCTTCAGCTTCGTCATCGTCGTCCACTTTCTCCACTTCTTCCCCTTCCTCGACTTCCTCCACTTCCTCCACTTCCTCCACTTCGTCGAATTCGTCCACTTCTTCCACTTCCTCTAATTCCTCCACTTCCTCCACTACGTCCCCTTTGTCAACTTCCTTTACTTCCGCCACTTCGTCAACTTCCTCCACTTCGTCCACTTTCTCCACTTCCTCCACTTCCTCCACTTCGTCCACTTCGTCCACCTCATCCCCTTCGTCAACTTCGTCCAGTTCGTCTAGGTTCTCCACTTCCTCCACTTCCTCAACTTCCTCCACCTGTTCCACATCCTCCACTTCCTCCACTTCCTCCACTTCATCCATTTCGTCCCCTTCGTCAACTTCGTCCAGTTCGTCAACTTCCTCCACTTCGTCCACTTTGTCCACTTCATCCACTTCTTACACTTCCTCTACTTCCTCCACTTCCTCCTCTTCTTCCACTTCGTCAACTTCGTCCCCTTCGTCCAATTCGTCCACTTCATCAAGTTCGTCCACTTCCTCCATTTCCTCCACGTTCTATACTTCCTCAACTTCCTCCACTTCGTCCCCTTCGTCAACTTCGTCCACTTCCTCCTCTTCCTCCACTTCGTCCATTTTCTCCACTTCCTCCACTTCGTCTACTTCCTCCACTTCCTCAACTTCGTGCCCTTCGTCAACTTCCTCCACTTCCTCCACTTCGTCCCCTTCCTCCACTTCATCCACTTCCTTCACTTCCTCCACTTCCTCCACTTCCTCCACTTCTTCCACTTCCTCCACTTCCTCCACTTCGTCGACTTCCTCCACTCCCTCCACTTCGCCAATTTCCTGAACTTCCTCCCCTTCCTCCACTTCGTCCACTTCCACTTGAACCACTTCGTCAACATCCTCCACTTCGTCGACTTCCTCCACTTCCTCCACTTCGTCTACTTCGTCTACTTCATCCACTTCGTCAACTACCTCCACTTCCTCCACTTCTTCCACTTCGTCCACTTTCTCCACTTCCTCCACTTCCTCCACTTCCTCAGCTTCATCCACTTCCTCCACTTCCTTCACTTCGTCTACTTCCTCCACATCTTCCACTTCGTCAACTTCGTCCACTTGGCCAACTTCCTGAACTTCCTCCCCTTCCTCCACTTCGTCCACTTCGTCCACTTACTCCACTTGGACCACTTCGTCAACATCGTCCACTTCGTCGACTTGCTCCATTTCCTCCACTTCCTCCACTTCATCCACTTCCTCCACTTCCTCCACTTCTTCCACTTCCTCCAATTCCTCCACTTCCTCCACTTCCTCCACTTCGTCAGCTTCGTCCACTTCCTCCACTTCCTTCACTTCGTCTACTTCCTCCACAACTTCCACTTCGTCAACTTCGTCCACTTTGCCAACTTCCTGAACTTCCTCCGCTTCCTCCACTTCGTCCACTTCGTCCACTTCCTCCACTTGGACCACTTCGTCAACATCCTCCACTTCGTCGACTTCCTCCATTTCCTCCACTTCGTCTACTTCATCCGCTTCGTCAACTACCTCCACTTCCTCCACTTCATCCACTTCCTCCACTTCCTCCACTTCTTCCACTTCCTCCACTTCCTCCACTTCCTCCACTTCGTCAGCTTCGTCCACTTCCTCCACTTCTCCAACTTCGTCGTCTTCGTCCACTTCGTCCTCTTCTTCCACTTTGTCCACTTCGTCCACTTCCTCCACTTTGTCCACTTCGACCTCGTCCTCCATTTCGTCCACGTCCTATACTTCCTCCACTTCCTACACTTCCTCCACTTTGTCAGCTTCGTCCACTTCCTCCACTTCCTTCAGTTCGTCTACTTCCTCCACAACTTCCACTTCGTCAACTTCGTCCACTTTGCCAACTTCCTGAACTTGCTCCGCTTCCTCCACTTCGTCCACTTCCTACACTTCCTCCACTTGGACCACTTCGTCAACATCCTCCACTTCGTCGACTTCCTCCACTTCGTCTACTTCATCCGCTTTGTCAACTACCTCCACTTCGTCCACTTCCTCCACTTCGTCAGCTTCCTCCCCTTCCTCCACTTCGTCCACTTCCTCCACTTCCTCCACTTGGACCACTTCGTCAACATCCTATGCTTCGTCCACTTCCTCCATTTCCTTCCTTCGTCTACTTCGTCTACTTCATCCACATCGTCCTCTACCTCCATGATGAACCAATATTTTCCTCACTTCACTTAGTTTAATGTGCTAGAATTAGTCGGGGAATTATGCTTAAACGTCCGGTATTTTCCTGTTTTTCCTAATTGTGCTTAATTTGATCGGAAATTCTTATTTTAACTAATTTGAATTATCTGAGCTTATTGTTTTGCATTATTAATTATGGGAAAATTTTGGATAACTTTTTGGGACATTAGAAAGCTAAATGAGAAATGGAAATTGAGCCAATGCATCTTAGCCATTTTTATTTTTCGCTGGCTGCCGCGTGAATGTTGTGTCAACTTGTGTGTCTTCGTTTGAGTTCAATTCTTATCCGTTTTCCATGCAATTTTTTTTCATAGTTTCGTCTGGATGTCTATTTTAACATATAGTTTTTACTTTGTTCAAGTTCATTCTGTGCTGTTCCCAGTATTTATTTTACTCTCATATGTCAGTCCAGTGATTACTGCTGTTTGTGTCAACTTGTGTGTCTTCGTTTGAGTTCAATTCTTATCCGTTTTCCATGCAATTTTTTTTCATAGTTTCGTATGGATGTCTATTTTAACGTATAGTTTTTAGTTTGTTCAAATTCGTTCTGTCTTGTTCCCAGTATTTATTTTACTCTCATATGTCAGTCCAGTGATTACTGTTTGAGTGATTTCTAATCTGTTTGCATTGTTTGCTTGCTGTTTAGTAATTGTGGTGGCTGGAATTGATATTTGGACAGTGCTAAAACCTCCCAACACTCTTAAACAAGGCATACAACAACTTGGCTTTATTGAATAGCAAAGAAAAAAAAAGAGCAACCACATGCACATCACGGCCCACATGGAAAGCTTTTGGATTTTTAAAATTTGAAAGAGGAGTTGGCACACATGATGGAGAGTCTAGCTGCCACCTAAGACATGGACATTAAAGAAAAGGACTTTGGCATTTAGTGGGAGGCAGCCTATGGTATTTCATGTCCAGCAAGAGGGGCCCATGGAGGAGTCCAACATCACAAAAAGGAGAGTTATTTTTGGTGCTGCCCAGACACACGAGAAAAGGCTGCCACCGTTTGGAAGGAAACTCCTCCAAATTGCTGCCACACTGGTGCACGGACAACAGCAGGCCTTCACACACGGCCGAGAGGCAGCCAAGGACACTGGATGAATGAAGGGGTGTCAAAAGCAAGGGTCCAGCGAGAGAGGGCTGCACCTTCACGCCCACGGTCCAGCAGAGGAGGTGCAGGTTTTTGTAGGGCAGCCGCCACCTGGGGAGTCTCTCCTCTCGGATTTTTGGCTCTCAACAGTTCTGAGTGTTCCATTTTTTCATCTTCTTCTTCTATGAGAGAAAAATGTAAGAGTGCAGACAACATGGCTGGAGAATGAAAGAAGAAATGGTACACGGCCGAGAGGCTTGACAGAAGAAAATTTAGAGATGATCCTAAGTAGAAAAATACCACATTCAGAGAGTTGGAAGAAGGAAGCAAACTGATGTTACGTTTGGGAAGGAAGCACACGGCCAAGAGGCAGCAGCTACCACTTGTTTGTTCCTTTTACTTTGAGTATTTTTACTTCAAGAGAACTGTACAATATTTCTGATGATGAATGAATTGGATGTTGTTTATTCCTCTTGTTGAATCAGTATTGCATCTTTTCATTTGGATTTATGCACTATTTTATAATCTCTTCTAGCATTCTGTCATTTGTGGAAAAAGGGTACACGGTCTTGTGTGGAACCTTAGAGAGAGTTCATTTATTTTGGTTTAGAAGTAGAGTAGCACTTTGTCGTCACCTAGCAGTAGAAAATAAACTCAAAAAGAAAAGTTGTTTATTTGAGAAAGAGCTCTCGGTGTAGTGGAGAAGAGAACCATGTTCAACCTTGGAGGTGTTGATTTGTTTTTGCTGGTTTTCTTTGTTGGAAGTAAGCACAAGTAGAGAGGAGGAGAAGGATTTCTTACGAAGAGGAGAAGATAGTTTTGGTGAGAATAGAATGATGATTGAAAATGGAGAAAAAAAAAGTAAATGGTTGGAATGAAGGCATAAGTGGACGGCACTTTGGAATGGAACGTTGGTTTCCAGTAGCAAAGAGAGGAAGCACATATCTTATCTAGAAGATAGAAATTCATTTATGTATGAGGAGTGTGCAGCTGCTGCCATGTGTACAAGAATCCACTTACGGTTGATGCACATCTTGTAATGTTGAATTTTCAATTTAGTTTTCCTTTTTCTTTTGTTCATCTACAATTTTAATTTAATGCATTAATTTAATTTACTGTTTCTGAAATGTAATTTCTGTTTTACTGTTTTTATTTTACTGCAGTAATTTTAATTCTGTTTTTAATATTCTACTGTTTTTACTGTTTTCTGTATTTACTGTTTTCTGTATTTTATGTTTTTCTGTATTTTCGTTTTTACTGTTCCAAATTTATTTTCACTGTTTCATGTAACTGTATTTTCGTTTTTTTTTACTGTTTTAATTTCGTTTTACTGTTTTGAATTTTATTTCAACGCTTTTAAATTTTACCGCAACCAAAAAAATCACAAACCCCCCCTTTTCCGTGTGTGAACTGAGACTGAACCGCAATATTGGTCCTTGTGAGACGACCTAGGAGTCACTTCCTAGCACTATACTGCATTCTTTTATGCATAACTTTTGTGGGAGGTGCGACCCTCTCATCACTCCACTACCTCCACTTCTTCCATTTCCTCCACTTCGTCCACTTCCTCCACTTCCTCCACATGTTCCACTTCCTCCACTTCGTCCACTTCCTCCACTTCCTCCACTTCGTCAACTTCGTCCACTTCGCCAATTTCCTGAACTTCCTCCCCTTCCTCCACTTCGTCCACTTCCTCCACTTGAACCACTTCGTCAACATCCTCCACTTCGTCGACTTCCTCCACTTCCTCCACTTCATCTGCTTCGTCTACTTCATCCACTTCGTCAACTACCTCCACTTCCTCCACTTCCTCCACTTCCTCCACTTCCTCCACTTCGTCACCCTCGTCCACTTCCTCCACCTCCTTCACTCCGTCTACTTCCTCCACATCTTCCACTTCGTCAACTTCGTCCACTTCGCCAACTTCCTGAACTTCCTCCCCTTCCTCCACTTTCTCCACTTGGACAACTTCGTCAACATCCTCCACTTCGTCGACTTCCTCCATTTCCTCCACTTCGTCTACTTCATCCGCTTCGTCAACTACCTCCACTTCCTCCACTTCATCCACTTCCTCCACTTCCTCCACTTCCTCCACTTCCTGCACTTCCTCCACTTCCTCCACTTCGTCAGCTTCGTCCACTTCGTCCACTTCCTTCACTTTGTCCACTTCCTCCACATCTTCCACTTCGTCAACTTTGTCCATGTGGCGAGCTTCCTGAACTTCCTCCCCTTCCTCCACTTCGTCCACTTCCTCCACTTCCTCCACTTGCACCACTTCGTCAACATCCTCCACTTCGTCGACTTCATCCACTTCGTCTACTTCATCAGCTTCGTCAACTACCTCCACTTCCTCCACTTCCTCCACTTGGACCACTTCGTCAACATCCTATACTTCGTCCACTTCCTCCATTTCCTTACTTCGTCTACTTCATCCACATCGTCCTCTACCTCCACTACCTCCACTTCCTCCACTTCATCCACTTCCTCCACTTCCACCACTTCCTCCACTTCCTCCACTTCTTCCACTTCCTCCACTTCCTCCACTTCGTCAACTTCGTCCACTTCGCCAATTTGCTGAACTTCCTCCCCTTCCTCCACTTCGTCCACTTCCTCCACTTGAACCACTTCGTCAACATCCTCCACTTCGTCGACTTCCTCCACTTCCTCCACTTCGTCTAGTTCATCTACTTCATCCACTTCGTTAACTACCTCCACTTCCTCCACTTCCTCCACTTCGTCAGCTTCGTCCACTTCCTCCACTTCCTTCACTTCGTCTACTTCCTCCACATCTTCCACTTCGTCAACTTCGTCCACTTCGCCAACTTCCTGAACTTCCTCCCCTTCCTCGACTTCCTCCACTTGGACCACTTCGTCAACATCCTCCAATTCGTCGACTTCCTCCATTTCCTCCACTTCCTCCACTTCTTCCACTTTTTCAACTTCGTCAACTTCCTCCACTTCGTCCACGTCGTCAACTTCGTCCATTTCCTCCACTTCCTAATCCTCCTCCTCTTCGTCCACTTAGTCCACTCCGTCCACTTCTTCAGCTTCGTCATCGTCGTCCACTTTCTCCACTTCTTCCCCTTCCTCGACTTCCTCCACTTCCTCCACTTCCTCCACTTCGTCGAATTCGTCCACTTCTTCCACTTCCTCTAATTCCTCCACTTCCTCCACTACGTCCCCTTTGTCAACTTCCTTTACTTCCGCCACTTCGTCAACTTCCTCCACTTCATCCACTTTCTCCACTTCCTCCACTTCGTCCACTTCGTCCACTTCGTCCACTTCGTCCACCTCATCCCCTTCGTCAACTTCGTCCAGTTCGTCTGGGTTCTCCACTTCCTCCACTTCCTCAACTTCCTCCACCTGTTCCACTTCCTCCACTTCCTCCAATTCATCCATTTCGTCCCCTTCGTCAACTTCGTCCAGTTCGTCAACTTCCTCCACTTCGTCCACTTTGTCCACTTCATCCACTTCTTACACTTCCTCTACTTCCTCCACTTCCTCCTCTTCTTCCACTTCGTCAACTTCGTCCCCTTCGTCCAATTCGTCCACTTCATCAAGTTCGTCCACTTCCTCCATTTCCTCCACGTTCTATACTTCCTCAACTTCCTCCACTTCGTCCCCTTCGTCAACTTCGTCCACTTCCTCCTCTTCCTCCTCTTCCTCCACTTCGTCCATTTTCTCCACTTCCTCCACTTCGTCTACTTCCTCCACTTCCTCAACTTCGTGCCCTTCGTCAACTTCCTCCACTTCCTCCACTTCGTCCCCTTCCTCCACTTCATCCACTTCCTTCACTTCCTCCACTCCCTCCACTTCGTCAACTTCGTCTACTTCGCCAATTTCCTGAACTTCCTCCCCTTCCTCCACTTCGTCCGCTTCCACTTGAACCACTTCGTCAACATCCTCCACTTCGTCGACTTCCTCCACTTCCTCCACTTCGTCTACTTCGTCTACTTCATCCACTTCGTCAACTACCTCCACTTCCTCCACTTCTTCCACTTCCTCCACTTTCTCCACTTCCTCCACTTCCTCCACTTCGTCAGCTTCATCCACTTCCTCCACTTCCTTCACTTCGTCTACTTCCTCCACATCTTCCACTTCGTCAACTTCGTCCACTTGGCCAACTTCCTGAACTTCCTCCCCTTCCTCCACTTCGTCCACTTCGTCCACTTACTCCACTTGGACCACTTCGTCAACATCCTCCACTTCGTCGACTTCCTCCATTTCCTCCACTTCCTCCACTTCATCCACTTCCTCCACTTCCTCCACTTCTTCCACTTCCTCCAATTCCTCCACTTCCTCCACTTCCTCCACTTCGTCAGCTTCGTCCACTTCCTCCACTTCCTTCACTTCGTCTACTTCCTCCACAACTTCCACTTCGTCCACTTTGCCAACTTCCTGAACTTCCTCCGCTTCCTCCACTTCGTCCACTTCCTCCACTTGGACCACTTCGTCAACATCCTCCACTTCGTCGACTTCCTCCACTTCGTCTACTTCATCCGCTTTGTCAACTACCTCCACTTCGTCCACTTCGTCAGCTTCCTCCCCTTCCTCCACTTCGTCCACTTCCTCCAGTTCCTCCACTTGGACCACTTCGTCAACATCCTATGCTTCGTCCACTTCCTCCATTTCCTTACTTCTTCTACTTCGTCTACTTCATCCACATCGTCCTCTACCTCCACTACCTCCACTTCTTCCATTTCCTCCACTTCGTCCACTTCCTCCACTTCCTCCACTTCCTCCACTTCTTCCACTTCCTCCACTTCCTCCACGTCCTCCACTTCCTCCTCTTCGTCAACTTCGTCCACTTCGCCAATTTCCTGAACTTCCTCCCCTTCCTCCACTTCGTCCACTTCCTCCACTTCGTCTACTTCATCCACTTCGTCAACTACCTCCACTTCCTCCACTTCGACAGCTTCGTCCACTTGCTCCACCTCTTTCACTTCGTCTACTTCCTCCACATCTTCCACTTCGTCAACTTCGTCCACTTCGCCAACTTCCTGAACTTCCTCCCCTTCCTCCACTTCCTCCACTTGGACAACTTCGTCAACATCCTCCACTTCGTCGACTTCCTCCATTTCCTCCACTTCGTCTACTTCATCCGCTTCGTCAACTACCTCCACTTCCTCCACTTCATCCACTTCCTCCACTTCCTCCACTTCGTCAGCTTCGTCCACTTCCTCCAGTTCCATCACTTCGTCTACTTCCTCCACATCTTCCACTTCGTCAACTTGGTCCACTTGGCCAACTTCCTGAACTTCCTCCCCTTCCTCCACTTCGTCCACTTCCTCCACTTCCTCCACTTGGACCACTTCGTCAACATCCTCCACTTCGTCGACTTCATCCACTTCATCTACTTCATCAGCTTCGTCAACTACCTCCACTTCCTCCACTTCCTCCACTTCGTCAGCTTCCTCCCCTTCGTCCACTTCGTCCACTTCGTCCACTTCCTCCACTTGGACCACTTCGTCAATATGCTATACTTCGTCCACTTCCTCCATTTCCTTACTTCGTCTACTTCATCCACATCGTCCTCTACCTCCACTACCTCCACTTCCTCCACTTCATCCACTTCCTCCACTTCCTCTACTTCCTCCACTTCGCCAATTTTTTGAACTTCCTCCCCTTCCTCCACTTCGTCCACTTCCTCCACTTCAACCACTTCGTCAACATCCTCCACTTCGTCGACTTCCTCCACTTCCTCCACTTCGTCTAGTTCATCTACTTCATCCACGTCATCAACTACCTCCACTTCCTCCACTTCCTCCACTTCCTCCACTTCGTCAGCTTCGTCCACTTCCTCCACTTCCTTCACTTCGTCTACTTCCTCCACATCTTCCACTTCGTCAACTTCGTCCACTTCGCCAACTTCCTGAACTTCCTCCCCTTCCTCCACTTCCTCCACTTCGTCCACTTCCTCCACTTGGACCACTTCGTCAACATCCTCCACTTCGTCGACTTCCTCCATTTCCTCCACTTCGTCTACTTCATCCGCTTCGTCAACTACCTCCACTTCGTCCACTTCATCCACTTCGTCCACTGCGTCCACTTCCTCCCCTTCCTCCACTTCCTCCACTTCTTCCACTTTTTCAAATTCGTCAACTTCCTCCACTTCGTCCACTTCGTCAACTTCGTCCACTTCCTCCACTTCCTACACCTCCTCCACTTCGTCCACTTAGTCCACTCCGTCCACTTCTTTAGCTTCGTCATCGTCGTCCACTTCCTCCACTTGTTCCCCTTCCTCGACTTCCTCGACTTCCTCCACTTCCTCCACTTCCTCCACTTACTCCAATTCCTCCACTTCGTCCGCTTCCTCCACTTTCTCCACTTCATCCACTTCTTCCACTTCCTCTAATTCCTCCACTTCCTCCACTACGTCCCCTTCGTAAACTTCCTTTACTTCCGCCACTTCGTCAACTTCCTCCACTTTCTCCACTTCCTCCACTTCGTCCACTTCGTCCACCTCATCCACTTCGTCAACTTCGTCTAGTTCGTCTAGTTTCTCCACTTCCTCCACTTCCTCAACTTCCTCCACCTGTTCTAATTCCTCCACTTCATCCATTTCGTCCCCTTCGTCAACTTCGTCCAGTTCGTCAACTTCCTCCACTTCGTCCACTTTGTCCCCTTCATCCACTTCGTCAACTTCCTCCACTTCGTCCACTTTGTCCACTTCGTCCACTTCTTCAACTTCTTACACTTCCTCTACTTCCTCCACTTCCTCCTCTTCGTCAACTTCGTCCACTTCATCAAGTTCGTCCACTTCCTCCACTTCATCCACTTCCTCAACTCCCTGAACTTCCTCAACTTCACCCACTTCCTCTACTTCCTCCACTTCATCCACTTCATCCACTTCCTACACTTCCTCCAATTCGTCCACTTCTTCCACTTCGTCTACTAATTCCAGCTCTTCAACTTCGTCATCTTCGTCCACTTCGTCGACTTCCTCCACTTCCTCAACTTCCTCCACTTCCTCCACTGCATCCACTTCGTCCACTTCTTCCACTTCGTCCACTTCCTCCACTTCGTCCCTTTCGTCCACTTCCTCCACTTCGTCAACTTCTTCAACTTCGTCCACTTCCTCCACTTCGTGCACTTCCTCCACTTCGTCCACTTCCTCCACTTCCTCCACTTCCTCCTCTTCTTCCACTTCGTCACTTTCCTCTGTTTGCTCCGCTTCCTCCACTTCGCCGACTTCCTCCACTTCGTCCAATTCGTCGACTTCCTCCACTTCCTCCACGTCCTACACTTCCTCCACTTCGTCAACTTCCTCCACTTCCTCCACTTCGTCAACTTCCTCCACTTCGTCATCTTCGTCCACATCCTCCACTTCGTCCTTTTCCTCCACCTTCTCGAATTCCTCCACTTTCTCCACTTCGTCCACTTCTTCAACTTCTTCCGCTTCCTCCACTTCCTCCACTTCTTCCACTTCTGCCACTTCCTCCACTTCGTCCACTTCTTCCACCTCCTCCACTTAGTCAACTTCGTCCATTTCACGCACTTCCTTCATTTCGTCCTGTTCCTCCACTTCCTCTAATTCCTCCACTTCCTCCACTTCCTCGAATTCGTCAACTTCGTCCACTTCTTCAACTTCTTTTCCTTCGTCCACTTCCTCCTCTTCGCCCACTTCCTCCACTCCCTCCACTTCATCAACTTCGTCCACTTCCTCCACCTCGTCAACTTCCTCCACTTCCTCCGCTTCATCCACTTCGCGCCCTTCGTCCACTTAGTCCACTTGGTCCACTTCGACCAGTTCGTCCACTTGGTCCACTTCGTCAAGTTCCTCCACTTCGTCAACCTCCTCCACTTCCTCCACTTCTTCAACTTCGTCATCTTCGTCCACTTCCTCCACTTCCTCCACATCGTCCACTTCGTCCACCATTTCGTCCACTTCCTCCACATCCTCCACTTTCTCCACTTCGTCCTCGTCCTCCATTTCGTCCACTTCGTATACTTCCTCCCTCGCCTCCACTTCGTCCCCTTCGTCAACTTCCTGCACTTCCTCCTCTTCCTGCTCTTCCTCCACTTCCTCCACTTCCTCCACTTCCTCCACTTCGTCCACTTTGTTCACTTCGTCCTCTTCCTCCACTTCCTTCACTTCGTCAACTTCCTCCACTTCCTTCACTTCGTCCTCTTCCTCCACTTCCTCCACTTCTTCCACTTCCTCCACTTCGTCCACTACCTCCACTTCCTCCACTTCCTCCACTTCGTCAGCTTCGTCCACTTCCTCCACTTCCTTCACTTCGTCTACTTCCTCCACATCGTCCACTTCGTCAACTTCGTCCACTTCGCCAACTTCCTGAACTTCCTCCCCTTCCTCCACTTCCTCCACTTGGACCACTTCGTCAACATCCTATACTTCGTCCACTTCCTCCATTTCCTTACTTCGTCTACTTCATCCACTTCGTCCTCTACCTCCACTTCTTCCACTTCCTCCACTTCATGCACTTCCTCTACTTCCTCCACTTCGTCAACTTCCTCCGTTTCCTCCACTTCCTCCACTTCCTCTACTTCCTCCACTTCGTCATTTCGTCCACCTACTCCACTTCGTCAACTTCCTCCATTTCGCCCAGTTTGTCAACTTCCTCCACCTCCTCCACTTCCTCCACTTCCACCACTTCTTCCATTTCGTCCACTTTTTCAACTTCCTACACTTCCTCTACTCCCTCCACTTCTTCAACTTCGCCCACTTCGTCCTCTTCGTTCACTTCGTCAACTTCGTCCTCTTCCTCCATTTCCTCTAGTTCCAACACTAAGCCAACTTTGTCCACTTCCTACAATTCCTCCACTACGTCCACTTCTTCCACTTCGTCTACTTATTCCACCTCTTCAACTTCGTCATCTTCGTGCACTTCGTCGACTTCCTCAACTTCCTCAACTTCGTCCACTTCCTCCACTTCCTCCACTTCCTCCACTTCGTCAACTTCCTCCACGTCGTCCACTTCGACTACTTCGTCCACTTCGTCAACTTCGTCAACTTCCTCCACTTCCTCCACTTCGTCCTCTTCATCAACTTCGTCCACGTCCTCCACTTCGTCCACTTCCTCCACTTCGTCCACTTCCTCCACTTCCTACACTTCCTCCACCTCGTCCACTTAGTCCACTTCGTCCACTTCTTTAGCTTTGTCATCGTTGACCACTTCCTCAACTTCTTCCCCTTCCGCGACTTCCTCCACTTCCTCAACTTCGTCCACTTCCTCCACTTCCTCCAATCCCTCCACTTCGTCCACTTCCTCCATTTTCTCCACTTCGTCCACTTCTTCCCCTTCCTCTAAGTCCTCCACTTCCTCCACTACGTCCCCTTCGTCAACTACCTCCACTTCGTCCACTTTCTCCACTTCCTCCACTTCGTCCACTTTCTCCACTTCCTCCACTTCGTCCACCTCATCCACTTCGTCAACTTCGTCCACTTCGTCTACTTCCTCCGCTTCCTCCACTTCCTCCACCTCCTCAACTTCCTCCACCTGCTCCAGTTCCTCCACTTCCTCCACTTCCTCCACTTCGTCCCCTTCGTCAACTTCGTCCCCTTCGTCAACTTCGTCCACTTCGTCAACTTTTTCTGCTTCCTCCACTTCGGCCACTTCCTCAACTTCCTCCACTTCCTCCATTTCATCCACTTCCTCCACTTCATCCACTTTGTCTACTTCGTCCACTTCGTCTACTTCGTCCACTTCCTTCACTTCATCCACTTCCTCCACTTCGTACATTTCGTCCACTTCGTCAACTTTGTCCACTTCCTCTACTTTGTCCCCTTCATCCACTTCCTCCACTTCGTCAACTTCCTCCGCGTCCTCCACTTCCTCCACATCCTCCACTTCGTCTACTTCGTCACTCCGTCCACGTCCTCCACTTCCTCCACTTCTTCCACATCCTCCACTTCGTCTACTTCGTCCCTTCATCCACTTCGTCAACTTCGTCCACTTCCTCCACTTCCTCCACTTCCTCCCATCCTCCACTTCCTCCACTTCCTCCACTTCCTCCACTTCCTCCACTTCCGCCACTTCGTCAACTTCCTCCACTTCCTCCGCTTCTTCCACTTGCCTACTTCGTCCACTTACTCCACTTCGTCCACTTCGACC
Organism: Vigna umbellata; assembly: GCF_029865625.1. NCBI lineage: Eukaryota > Viridiplantae > Streptophyta > Magnoliopsida > Fabales > Fabaceae > Vigna > Vigna umbellata. Next base: position 30,578,537 of record NC_142173.1, on the reverse strand, counting down.
ACATCGTCCAGTTCGTCCACTTGGTCCACTTCGTCAACTTCCTCCACTTTGTCCACTTCCTCCATTTCCTCCACTTCGGCCACTTCCTCAACTTCCTCCACTTCCTCCACTTCATCCACTTCCTCAACTCCCTCAACTTCCTCAACTTCCTCCACTTCCTCCATTTCCTCCACTTCATCCACTTAGTCCACTTCGTCTACTTCGTCCACTTCCTCCACTTCGTTTACTTCATCCACTTCCTCCACTTCGTCTATTTCGTCCACTTCGTCAACTTCGTCCCCTTCATTCACTTCCTCCACGTCGTCCCCTTCGTCCACTTCCTCCAATTCGTCAACTTCCTCCACATGCTCCATTTCCTCCACTTCCTCTACATCCTCCACTTCGTCTACTTCGTCACTTCGTGCACGTCCTCCACTTCCTCCACATCCTCCACTTCGTCTACTTCGTCCACTTCCTCCATTTCCTCCACTTCCTCTACTTCCTCTACTTCTTCCACTTCATCCACTTCATCAACATCCTCCACTTCCTCCACTTCCTACACTTTGTCCACTTCCTCTATTTGCTCCACTTTGTCCCCTTCGTCCACTTCCGGCACTTCCTCCACTTCCTACACTTCCTCTACTTTTTCCACTTCCTCCACTTCTTCCACTTCTTCAAGATCGTCATCTTCATCCACGTCGTCCACTTCCTCCACTTCGTGAACTACCTCCACTTCCTCCACTTCTTCACTTTCTTCATCTTCGTCAACTTCCTCCACATGCTCCACTTCCTACACTTCGTCCACTTCCTCCACTTCCTGCACTTCGTCCACTTCTTCCACTTCTTCAACTTCGTCATCTTTGTCCACTTCCTCCACTTCCTCCACTTCATCAACATCCTCCACTTCCTCCACATCCTACACTTTGTCCACCTCCTCCACTTCTTCCACTTCTTCAACTTCGTCATGTTCGTCCACTTCGTCCAGTTCCTCCACTTCGTCCACTTCCTCCACCTCCTATACTTCCTACACTTCGTCCACTTCGCCAACTTCGTCCACTTCGTCAACTTCGTCCACTTCGTCAACTTCGTCCACTTTGCCAAGCTCTTCCACTTCTCTACTTCCTCCACTTCCTCAACTTCCACCACTTCCTCCACTTCCTCCATTTCATCTACTTCGTCAACTTCGTCCACTTCTTGAACTTTTCCACTTCCTCCATTTCCTCCACTTCTTCCACTTCTTCCACTTCCTCCACTTCCTCCACTTCGTCCACTTCGTCAACTTCGTGGACTTCCTCCACTTCGTCCACTTCCTCCACTTCGTCTACATATTCCACTTCGTCAACTTCGTCCACTTCCTCCACTTTCTCCACTTCCTCCAGTTCCTCTACTTCCTCTACTTCGTCCACTTCCTGCACTTCCTCCACTTCTTCAACATCGTCCACTTCCTCCACTTTTTCCACTTCCACCACTTCTTCCACTTCGTCTACTTCTTCCACTTCTTCAACATCGTCATCTTCATCCACTTTGTCCACTTCCTCCACTTCGTCAACTTCCTCCACTTCCTCCTCCACTTCCTCCACTTCGTCCACTTCTTCACTTTCTTCATCTTCGTCAACTTCCTCCACTTCCTCCACTTCCTACACTTTGTCCACTTCCTCCACTTTGTCCACTTCGTCCGCTTCCTCCACTTCTTCCACTTCTTCAACTTTGTCATCTTCGTCTACTTCGTTCACTTCGTCTACTTCCTCCATTTCCTCCTGATGAGTCAATATTTTATTCACTTCACTTAGTTTATTGTACTAGAATTAATCGGGGAATTGTGCTTAAATGTCCGGTATTTTCCCATTTTTCCTAATTGTGCTTAATTTGATAAGAAATTCTTATTTTAATTAATTTGAATGATTTGAGCTAATTATTTGCATTATTAATTGTAGGGAAAATTTTGGAAATACAATTTGGGACATTTAGAGGCTAAATGAGTGAAGAGGTGTGAATTTCATATTTGGGGGCGCACTTGGAGATGTGCATGTTGGAACGAAAAACATCACGGCCCCGGCCCACACTTGGCTGCACACATCCAGCAAGTTTGAAAGCAACACCACACGGAGCATCCAGCAAGCCCAGCACGAAGAGGCATCACGGGCCAAGGCTGGAAGCATTGAGGGAGGCAGCGAAGAGGGGTGCGTGAAGAAAGTAGTAGCCCAGTAGCACACTCACGCTCACGGCCACAATGGAGAGGGGTGCACGTCCAGCTTGGGAGATGATCATCCAGCATCAGCGGGCTTGGATTGATTCACGTTTAGCATGGAGTGTGGTGTCATGAAGAAAGATTAGGAGGTGCACAAGGGAAACAGACCAGCAGCTACCGAGAGAATGTAAGCGGATGAAGAATACACTGCTCAAACATCCAGCAGCTGACGTGTCCAAAGTGAATAGGGCAACGCTACCCCACATATAAAAAGGGGGACACACGGCCCTTGTCCAGCCGCCACTTACATGTTTTTGGCCACTGTTTACTAGTTTTTTTGGCTCTCGGCTTTTGAACGTTTGAGGGAGGAATAGCACATATTCTATTTTTTTTCATTTTCGTTTGGAAAGTGCTGGATTCATGAACAATGTATGTTTAAATTTTCATTGAATGAAAGCTTGTGCATGTTACTCTCTACTCGGTTTTTATGGTTTTGGAGGCAACTCGGTGATTGAAATAAGCATGGAGTGATGTGATTCACGTGGAGCTGGAAGGAGAGGTGTTGGTGTGCACGGAAAGTAGGAGCTGGCACGGTTTGGTGTAGCTTGTGTTGCGCTGGAAGAAAGGAAGCAGCAGTAGGTGTCTCGGTCATGAGCTAGAAGGCCGAGAAGGTGATTTAGGTGATGCAAGTGGAGCTGTCACCGTTCGGATGCAGTAGAAGCACGTTGAGGTGTCATGGCTGGTGTGCACGCGGACGGCTGGAATGGTGCGCTCGTTCCGTGAACGAGCGTTCTTTCTCTTCATTTTGAGATGAGGTGATTCTCGGCTGGGAGAAATGAGGCACGGGTTGATGGAGATTGGTTGGGAGAAAGAGAAACACTTGGTCACGTGCTGGAACGTTGATTGAAGGGTAGGTGGATGGTGTCTTTAATTTTATTCATAGGATAAGAAGAGTGGATTAGGATAAAGTATAGGATGATGGGACATTTGGCAGCAATTGTTGGAGAATGGTTTTTCATTTAAGCAAGGAGCTCGTTGATTTGATGGGGGTAGGTGTACGGTGATAATTGGGAGAGAAGAAATTTTATTCATGTGCTTTGGAGAATGAAGCACGTGGAATGTTTCACATGGGAATAGGAGAGTGGTTTGATGAATGGAAAAGGTGCTGCTTCACTTTTCAATTTAGATAAAGCTCGGTGATTTCAAGAATGGGAGTGGTGTCACGTTTTGGTTCCAGCAACACGCACAAGGGTTAAGGTTTCTTTTATTTGATTAAGGGTACACGATATTGGATGAAGGGGAGCAGTGAAGTTTTATTTTCTTTGCATTTAGTAAAGCATAGAGCTGCCACGTCCAAGAGAGATGCTCCAAGGGTTTTCTTTTAAATTATTTTAAATGCTTTGATTCTATTCTTAAGTTTTTTTTGTTACAATTTTCATATTGCATACACTTAGGTTTGAATGGTTGCTAATGTTTAAGTGATCTTTGCTTGATTACCATATTCTCCTTTCAATGTTAATCATCACAAAGTTAATTTTCACTCTTTTAAATTGGTTAATTTTCACTTCTTTAATTTAAAAGTAATGTTAGCTTTAGTAACCAACTGCTTTAATTTTGTAATTGAGACCGTTTTTACATTTCCGTTTGCATTAGTGTCTTATTTAAGTTCAGTTGCATTCACAAAAATCTTTCACAAACCCCCCCCTACGTGTTGATCTGAGACTGAACCCAAATTGGTCCTTGAGAGACGACCTAGGAGTCACTTCCTAGTAATATACTGCATTCTTTTATGCACAACTTTTGTTGGGAGGTGCGACCCTCTCATCACCTCCACTTCCTGCACTTCATCCACTTCCTCCACTTCGTCCACTTCGCCAACTTCGTCCACTTTGTCCACCTCGTCCACTTCCTCCAATTCCTCCAATTCCTTCACTTCCTCCACTTCGTCAACTTCGTCCACTTCCTACATTTCTTGCACTTCCTCAATTTCTTGCACTTCCTCGACTTCCTCCACTTCTTCCACTTCTTCAACTTCCTCCACTTTCTCCACTACCTCCACGTCCTCCACTTCCTCCACTTCGTCAACTTCCTCCACTTTCTCCACTTCTTCCACTTCCTCCACTTCCTCCACTTCCTCCACTTCCTCCGCTTCCTCAACGTCCACCACTTCCTCAAATTCCTCTACTTCATCCACTTTATCCACTTCGTGAAATTCGTCCACTTCCTCCATTTGGACCAGTTCGTACACTTCCTCCATTTCTTCAACTTCATCCACTTCCTCCATTTCCTCCACTTCCTGCATTTCGTCAATTTCCTCCACATCCTCCACTTCGTCGACTTCGTCCACTTCCTTTACTTCCTCCACTTCCTCAACTTCCACCACTTCCTCCAATTCCTCTACTTCATCCACTTTATGCACTTCGTGAAATTCGTCCACTTCCTCCATTTCCTCCACTTCCTGCACTTCGTCAATTTCCTCTACTTCCTACACTTCGTCGACTTCGTCCACTTCCTTTACTTCCTCCACTTCCTCAACTTCCACCACTTCCTCCAATTCCTCTACTTCATCCACTTTGTCCACTTCGTGAAATTCGTCCACTTCCTTCACTTCGACCAGTTCGTACACTTCCTCCATTTCGTCAACTCTTTAACTTCTTCAACTTCGTCCACTTCCTCGATTTCCTCCACTTCCTCCACTTCCTCCACTTCGTCTACATCATCAATTTCCTTCACTTCCTCCACTTCGTCGACTTCGTCCACTTCCTCCAGTTCCTCCACTTCGTCACTTCATCCACTTTGTCCACTTCGTCCACTTCCTCCACTTCCTCAACTTCCACCACCACGTCCAATTCCTCTACTTCATCCACTTTGTCCAGTTCGTGAAATTCTTCCACTTCCTTGACTTCGACCAGTTTGTACACTTCGTGAAATTCGTCCACTTCCTCCACTTCCTCCGCTTCTTCCACTTCGTCCACTTCCTCCATTTCGTCCACTTCCTCCCGTTCGTCAACTTCCTCCACTTCCTCCACATCGCTCACTTCATCCACTTCGTCCACTTCCTCCACATCGTCCACTTCCTCCACTTCCTCAACTTCCACCACTTCCTCCAATTCCTCTACTTCATCCACTTTGTCCACTTCGTGAAATTTGTCCACTTCCTTGACTTCGACGAGTTCGTACACTTCCTCCAATTCGTTACCTCTTCAACTTCTTCAACTTCGTCCACTTCCTCCATTTCCTCTACTTCCTCCACTTCCTTCTCTTCGTCCTCTTCCTCCATTTCGTCTACTTCGTCAATTTCCTCCACTTCCTCCACTTCGTCCACTTCATTTACTTCCTCAACTTCCTCCGCTTCCTCCACTTCTTCCACGTCGTCAACTTCATCCACTTCGTCCACTTCCTCCAGATGCTCCACTTCGTCAAGTTCGTCCACTTCATCAACTTCCTCCACTTCGTCCACTTCCCCAACTTCTTCCACTTCGTCCACTTCGTCCACTTCGTCAACTTCCTCCACTTCCTCCACTTCGTCCCCTTCGTCTACTTCGTCCACTTCGTCCACTTCCTCCGCTTCATCCACTTCGTCAATTTCCTCCAGTTCCTCCACTTCCTCCACTTCATCAACTTCCTCCACTTCCTCCACTTCGTCAACTTCGTCCACTTCTTCAACTTCCTCCACTTCCACCACTTCCTCCTCTTCTTCAACTTCCTCCACATCCTCCACTTCCTCCACTTTGTCTAGTTCGTCCATTTCGTCAACTTCCTCCACTTCCTCGACTTCGTCCACATCGAGCACTTCCTCCACTTCCTCCAATTCCTCCACTTCCTCCAATTCCTCCACTTGCTCTACTTGCTCCACTTCGTCAACTTCGTCAACTTCATCAACTTCTTCCACTTCCTCCACTTCCTCCACTTCGTCCCCTTCGTCAACTTCCTCCACTTCCTCCACTTCCTCCACTTCATCAACTTTCTCCACTTCCTCCACTTCCTCCACTTCGTCAACTTCCTCCTCTTCCTCCACTTCCTCCAGTTCCTCTACTTCCTCCTCTTCCACCACTTCCACCACTTCGTGAACTTCCTCCACTTCGTGCACTTCCTCCACTTCCTCCACTTCCTCCACTTCCTCCACTTCCTCCACTTCGTCAACTTCATCAACTTCATGAACTTCTTCCACTTCCTGCAATTCCTCCACTTCGTCCCCTTCGACAACTTCCTCAACTTCCTCCACTTTGTCCACTTCCTCTAGGCCCTCCACTTCGTCCACTTCGTCCACTTCGTCCACTTCGTCAACTTCGTCAACTTCGTCCACTTCCTCTAGTTCCTCCAGTTCGTCCACTTCCTCCGCTTCGTCCACTTCCTCCACTTCCTCTACTTCGTCTACTTTGTAATTTTCCTCCACTTCGTCCACTTCCTCCACTTCCCCCACTTCGTCTACTTCCTCCACTTTGTCCACTTCGTGAACTTCGTCCACTTCGTGAACTTCGTCCACTTCGTGAACTTAGTCCACTTCCTTCACTTCGACCAGTTCGTACACTTCCTCCACTTCGTCCACTTCTCAACTTCTTCAACTTCCTCCACTTCCTCCACTTCTTCCTCTTCGTCCACTTCCTCTACTTCCTCCACTTCGTCCACTTTGTCAACTTCCTCAACTTCCTCCACTTCCTCCACGTCGTCCACGTCATCCATTTCGTCGACTTCATCCACATCGTCCACTTCCTTCACTTCCTCTACTTCGTCCACTTCCTCCACTTCGACCTCTTTGTCCACTTCCTCCACTTCGTCCACTTCGTCCACTTCGTCAACTTCATCCACTTCGTCGACTTCGTCCACATTGTCCACTTCGTCCACTTCCTCCACTTCCTTCACTTCGTCCACTTCGTCGATTTCGTCCAATTTCTCCACTTCCTCAACTTCCCCCACTTCCTCAACTTCGTCCACTTCCTCAACTTCGACTACTTCGTCAACTTCGTCGTCTTCCTCCAATTCCTCTACTTCCTCCACTTCCTCCACTTCGTCCACTTCCTCCACTTCGTCTACTTCGTCAATTACCTCCACTTCGTGAACTTCGTCTACTTCCTCCACTTCCTCCACTTCGTCCGCTTCCTCCACTTCGTCAACATCCTCCACTTCATCTACCTCGTCCACTTTGTCAACTTCCTCCAGTTCCTCCACTTCCTTCACTTCGTCCACTATGTTAACTTCATCCACTTCCTCAACTTTGTCAACTTCGTCCACTTTTTCAACTTTGTCAACTTCGTCCACTTCTTCAACTTCCTCCACTACCTCCACTTCCTGCACTTCGACCACTTTTTCCACTTTGTCCACTTCCTCCACTTCCTCCACATCGTCCACTTCATCAACTTCCTCCACTTCCTCCACGTTGTCCACTTCGTCCACCTCGTGCACTTCCTCCACTTCCTCCACTTCCTCACCTTCCTCCACTTGCTCCACTTGCTCTACTTCTTCAACTTCGTCAACTTCTTCAACTTCTTCCACTTCCTCCACTTCCTCCACTTCGTCCCCTTCGTCAACTTCCTCGACTTCCTCCACTTCGTCCACTTCCTCCAAGTCCTCCACTTCGTCCACTTCATCCACTTCGTCCACTTCGTCAACTTCGTGCACTTCCTCTAGTTCCTCCACTTCGTCCACTTCCTCCACTTCCTTCACTTCGTCAACTTCGACCACTTCGTCCACTTTCTCCACTTCGTCAACTACCTCCACTTAGTCCACTTCCTCCACTTCGTCTACTTCATCCACTTTGTCCACTTCGTGAACTTCGTCCACTTCCTTCACTTCGACCAGTTTGTACACTTCATCCACTTCGTCCACTTCCTTCACTACAACTTCGTCCACTTCCTCCATTTCCTCCACTTCCTCCACTTCCTCCACTTCGTCTACTTCGTCCAATTCCTCCACTTCCTCCACTTCCTCAACTTCGTCGACTTCGTCCAATTCCTTCACTTTCTCCGCTACCTCCACTTCCTCAACTTCGTCCACTTCCTCCATTTCGTCCACTTCCTCCACTTCCTCCACTTCCTCCACTTTCTCCACTTCCACCACTTCGTCCATTTCATCCACTTCGTCAACTTCGTCCACTTCCTCAACTTTGTCAACTTCGTCCACTTCCTCAACTTTGTCAACTTCGTCCACTTCCGCCCCTATTCCACTTCGCCCACTTCCTCCACTTCGTCCACTTTGCCAACTTCGTCCACTTCGTCCACTTCCTTTAGTTCCTCGACTTCGTCCACTTCCTCGACTTCGTCAAGTTCCTCCACTTCCTCCACTTCGTCTACTTCGTCAATTTCCTCCATTTGCTCCACTTCCACGACTTTGTCCACTTCGTCCACTTCCTCCACCTCCTTCACTTCGTCAACTTCGTCCACTTCCTCCACTTCGTCAACTTCCTCCACTTAGTCCACTTCCTCCACTTCGTCTACTTCATCCACTTTGTCTACTTCGTGAACTTCGTCCACTTCCTTCACTTCAACCAGTTCGTACACTTCCTCCACTTCGTCAACTTCTCAACTTCTTAAACTTCCTCCACTTCCTCCACTTTTTCCATTTCGTCCACTTCCTCCACTTCCTCCACTTTCTCCACTTCCACCACTTCGTCCATTTCATCCTCTTCGTCATCTTCCTCAAGTTCCTCCACTTCCTCCACTTTCTCCACTTCTCCACTTCCTCCACTTCTTCCACTTTTTCCACTTCGTCCACTTCGTCCACTTCGTCCACTTCGTCCACTTCGTCAAATTCGTCGACTTCGTCCACTTCCTCCACTTCGTCAACTTCCTCCACTTGGTCCACTTCCTCCACTTCCTCCACTTCCTCCACTTCGTCTACTTCATCCACTTAGTCCACTTCCTCCACTTCGTCCACTTCATCCACTTTCTCCACTTCGACTACTTCGTCCACTTGGTCCACTTCGGCAACTTCCTCCACTTCGTCAACTTCGTCCACTTCCACCACTTCCTCCAGTTTCTCCACTTCCCCCACTTCCTCCAATTCCTCCACTTCCTCCAATTCCTCCACTTCCTCCACTTCCTCCACCTCCTCAACTTCGTCTACTTCTTCAACTTCTACCACTTCCTCCACTTCCTCCACTTCTTCCACTTCTTCCACTTCTTCAACTTTGTCCACTTCGTCCACTTCCACTTCTTCCACTCGGTCCACTTCGACCACTTGGTCCATGATGAGAGGGTCGCACCTCCCAACAAAAGTTGATTGCAGATATTAATGCAGTACAGTGCTAGGAAGTGACTCCTAGGTCGTCTCTCAAGGACCAAATGTGGGTTTAGTCTCAGATCAAACACGAAGTGGGGGGGGGGGGTTTTGAAATAGTTTTTGTGATTAGAAACGAACTAAATTAAAACTGGGACTCAAACACGACCGAACATAATTGAAAGCATTGAAACAAACGAACAAAACATGAAGACCGAATGGTCCTATAGATGACCGAACGGTTCTACATTTAGACCGAACGGTTTCTAAAACAGTTGAGGAAATTGGAAATGCAGGGAGATAAAAAAAAACCGAAAATAATAGACAACATGAAAACATTAAATTGAATGGTCCTAAAGCAAGGGTGTGTGAACTAATTAAAATGCAGCTAATAATATAGGAACACGTGGTGTGATATTCAAATACAAAACTTAAGCTAACAAGAAAATGCTATTCATCACGGGATCAACACTAAAAGAAAAATAATAAAAGAAAAGCGTTCAACCAAAACGAAATTTTAATTCCACACACGTGAAATGAAATTTTCCAAACTGGAATTTGCATCTTACGCTATTGAAATGCATCAGCTAATAAATGAAATAAACATTGCAGCGGGAATAAAATTTCTATGCTCAATTTAAGAAATGCAATGCATCTTAGAAGCACCGTGAAGCTGCTCCATGTGTCTCCCAATAATTGAAGCACCGTCCCCTAGCTCAAGCAAAGAAAACGAAATTAAATCCTCTCAAGGTGGCTGCTGCACCTCCAAGATTAACAACCGTGTGCTTCCAAAGATCATATTCCACCGCTTCTCCCTCCTAATGAAACATGAATATATCCTCTTTTTCCTCCATCCAGGCCGTGACACCTTGTGCCTCTTTCCAGCCGTGACAAACACCTCACATACCTACGTGTTGCTGCTTCAAAAACGTAACACCACCCCCTTCTTGAATCTCGTGCTTTATCTAAAATGCAAAGTGAATCAGCACCTCCACTTTCTGTGCCTTTCTTCTCCCATGAATCAATGCTGCTGCACCACTCTCTTCTATGTTGCTGCTGGAATGAAATGCTTTTTCCTCAAAGCAAAAGAAATCCAATCACCGTCCTACAAGCAAGGCCAAAAGAAAACCGAGAGAGTGGCAGCTGGGTCACGTCCCAGCTCTCTCCCGTGGACACTTGCTGCTCCAAAGTGTTGCTGCCGTAAAAATAAACCGAGAGTTTCTTCGAGCTCTACTTTCCTTCACGCCCCTTCATCCATAAACCACCGCATCCATTCAGCAAAAAGAATCAAATTTCAGGTCTCCCTTCATTCAATTCCTCAAACCCGTTTCAAGGTAAACCAAGGCCAAAAAAAATCAATAATTCCCCTAGGGGGTGGCGGCTGCTGGAACCTCTCAAAGTTACATTTTTTTTTCAATATCCAAAACCGAGAGACAAAACCCCAAGGGCCCTCCAGCAAGTGGCGGCTGGACGTCTCTCACTCCCTACCCTACACTACCTCTCACTCCCCTTGCTGGACCCCGCTTGTGTGATATGTTGTGCTTCTTTTCTCCAGCTGCTGGGCCAATTTCCTTCCGCGTGTGAGGTGCTCACCAAAATAAATTGCAGGATCTGCTGGATTGGACGTGTGCTTACTTCTTTTGCCACCTAAGAAAGCTGCCCATCACACCCTTGCTTGCTGGATGCCACCTCCTAAGTGTGGGCCGTGTGCTTCAATTCCCGTGGAGACCTTGTTGAAGCTGCTGGTTCAGGCCGTGACACTCCTAATCTCCGTGTGCACCCCCCTCCAAAGCCAAGCACCACGTCTTCAAAGCATGCTGGACCTGCTTGCTTTTGACACCCCTTCACGTGTGGCTCTCCTTGCTGGACGTGCTTCCGGATGCTACTTCCTGGACCAACTTTCATGTGTGCTTCTAGTGTTGCTGGATGCACCCCTTGACCGTGAAGAATGAGCGTGGATGTGTGCCCTCTTTTCTTAAGCTGGATGTGTCCGTGGTGATGCTGGAGCGTGAATGGATCAAGCCCATCACGCCACTTCCAAGCTGCTGGATGCACCGCAACGTGTGCGTGCTTCTCCAATTGAAAGTTGGATGTGCACCTTTTTTTCTCCAAAACTGGACTTGTTTTCCTCTTCCACGGCTCCCTTTTTTTTTCTTGTGTGCACCCCCATAATTTAAATCCACACCTCTCTTTCATTTTATTTCAAAATATATTTGATGTGGCATTTCTTTTCACCTCCAAATGTCCCAAATATTATCCAACAATTTCCCTACAATTAATAATGCAAATAATTAGCTCAAATAATTCAAATTAATTAAAATAAGAATTTTTGGTCAAATTAAGCACAATTATCAAAAACGGGAAAATACCGGACAATTAAGCACAATTCCCCAATTAAATTCGGTACAATAAACTAAGTGAAGTGAATAAAATATTGACTCATCAAAATAGACCACACTTAGTCTTTTGCACTCCTGGGCAAAATCAAGACGCAGATCAAGGAATAGTTCAAAGGACTTTTAGGAAGGTGACACAGACTCAGCATACAGAAAACAAAGACTCAACAAGGACAGAAACAGAATTACACAGTCCTCAAGAAATCTGGACAGAGAAAAGAAGTAGACAATTCCAACACAGAATGAATCAGAGAAAGCAGATACTCATGAAATCATCCAAGCAATTCAAGACATGGCAAAATGATCAATCAGCTCAAGAGGTGAATCAAAAGTAACAAAACCTCACAGATGCACTATCAGTGTTTCTCTCAAGTGTTTAAGGTAAATCAATGTCACTCAATGCACTCAAGAAAGCAAACACAAATAGACTTGGCAAGCCTCTAATATCAACACTCAAAATACATGCATGTTCAAATCAAAAGGTCTTTCATGGATGTAATGGGACCAAGGACAAGGGATGGTATATCTGGATAAGAAGCTACAAACCATAAGGAACAGAGGAGCAATGGGGAACAAGTGTAAACACATTCAAACACACCCACAACCTCTAATTCCATCCTCTTCTTGACTCCATTATTCACAAAAAATTTTTTTTTTTTTTTTTCATTTTTTTCAATTTTTTTTTTTTCATTTTTTTCAATTTTTTTTTTTTTCATCCTATCTCTTTTCTTTTCTCTCTTTAGCACACAACTATAAGAGACAAGATACACAACATATTTACAAACATAAAACAAGAAGAGGAACCAACCAGCCAATTCATCAAAAACCCCAAGGAGACCACACTTGTTCCCAAAACACTTCCAAAGCTCCAAAATTCCCTAAGGTTAAGGTAATCATGGTTTTTCACTTAGGGCTAGTGTATGAGCTTCAAAACAAAGAAATGAGGAAAGTATAGGCTCAAAATGGGTTATCAAAGAATCAGAGCAAGGTAAGCTTATTTGGCTAGAGAGGCTCAAAAACAAAATTGCCTTTATCACTTCCAAACATGCATATCAATCAAGAATTATTATCAACAAGAGTCAAGCCAAGGCATATGCGCAAGCAATCAAGAGACATATCACACACAAGAAAGAACATAAAGTGGCTCAAATCTCACACCGGGTAATTCTGTCACAATCAATTCAACCTCTCAAACATCATGATCATGTTCCCAAGCAGAGAAAAGCAAGGATTTCAAACATCTCAGAGTATCAATGAAGTGAAGGAAAACTGACAACCTAACCACAATCCAGAATTTAAGAGAAAAATGCAAAGCTGTACACAAGACACGACAAAAATAACCTAGAAAAGAAAAAAAATTTAACACGGAAAACAAAAGCTATCAAAGTAAAATCAGAATCTCCCCCAATAGACCACACTTAAACTACACAGTGTCCTCAATGTGTCATAAGCATAAGATCAGAAATCATAACAGTCAACAGATCATGGACAAGTGCAATAAAAGTAGGGAAAGGGGGAGAAGAGAGAAGGAAAGCTCCCCTGATCATGGTGGCAGTTGCCAATTTTGGACTTTCAGGGAGATGTTTTCCGCCATAGTATCCAGCAAGGAGGTTTTGAGGACGAACTGCTTCATCCTCCAAATCTGATCGAGCAGGGAAATGTCTTCCACAGCTGGATCTAAGAAGCAAAGATTGTTGATGAGCGGGTTCAGCCGGTGTCTATTGATCTTCAAACTGTTGTGTATGTGAGCACCTTTGTCTTCAATAGTGGGTGTTTGTTGGTCAAATTCATGTGTACCTCCTGCAACATGGTTAGTGCAATGTGGCTCCAAAGAAATGACATGCAGAGGTATAACACCCAATCCTAGTGTAACAGGCTGAACCTCAGATACATCCTCAGAACATGAATCAATTTCAAAATCACCAGCAATATCAACTACAAACTCAGATTCATGTTCAGTGCATGGAGAATAAACATTTGGATGTGATAGCAAAAAGTGGTTCTCATCATGCAGAGAAGGACAATTAAGAACAAACTCATCAACAATATAATCATCAACACACCTATCAACATCATAATCATGCATAGCACAATCATCAACAGAATAATCAATTTGAGGTATGTTTACCTCCACTTCCCTAAAGATTGGAATAGTGGTGGAGGATGAAAATGGTCTACCTGGCTCAAAATTACTGCTTATACCTGCCTGGTCCTCAAAATCTTCAGCAGTCTCCTCAGGTGCAAGGGTAGGGACATAGGATGATGGGAAAGTAGATGGCACAGTAGTAAGCTCATAACTCTGCTCCCCATCTTCTATGTGGATGACACTAACATCATCAGGAATCAGAACAGTCTGAAATGGTGATTCCTCTAAATCTTGAGACTGTTCCTCAGTGAGTTGAGTGGCCATCTGCCCTATTTGATCAGTCATACTCTGAATGGCAGCTCCTATTTCTTGCTGGAACTGCATGTTCTCTTGCCGAAACTGAAGGTTTTGCATGGTCATCTGCTCCAACAACTCCTGCAATGTAGGCTCAGAAGTAGAAGGTTGAGGAGCTATTTCGGCAGGAGCACTATACTGCTGACTCTCGTATTGCTGGACTGGTGGAGGCATAAAAGTACTCTGGAATGGTGGTTCTTGATATTGATGTTGTGGAGCATCATACCATCCCAAGGTAGGGTCATTCCATCCAAGACCGTTGCTGTAAGCATATTGCACAGGGGAAAATTTGCTCAGAAACTGATGCTCAAGATATCCCCAATCGGTAACAGATCTCAGAGGAAGAGAGTCTTTCCAATCCTTAGCTGCTCCTTGTAATGAATGCGGAAATGCGCTCAAGAAAATGTAATCAAGAGGGACATCTGGAGGTTTCATTGAAGAGCACATGATGTGGAGCTCCTCCAAATGTCTGTGTGGGCATTCTCCTGCAAAACCATGAAACTTAGGCAGCAAATGTATCAGTCCAGGGGTGAGATCGCAATGAAGATCATCCTCCTTAAGTGAAACCGGCTCACAAAGAGCACTCTCAGAAATTAGAGGATGAGTCATATTGTTCTCAACATAGAAATCAGCAGAATATGAATTATAATCAGAGTAACATGCAGAAGGAGAATCATAATCAGAGGCACTCACAGAATAAGCACCATTCACATAACCAAAATAGGTAGACATGGAAAAAGAAAAATACTAAAAATTACGAAACAAATAAAACACAACACATTTATACATGCAACACACACACACAACAGAACATCACATCACATCACATCACATCACAACACAAGACAAAACACAACACACAAACACAACAAAAAGACCTAAGACCGAACCATTGGTCCCCGGCAACGGCGCCATTTTGATGAGAGGGTCGCACCTCCCAACAAAAGTTGATTGCAGATATTAATGCAGTACAGTGCTAGGAAGTGACTCCTAGGTCGTCTCTCAAGGACCAAATGTGGGTTCAGTCTCAGATCAAACACGAAGTGGGGGGGGGGGGGGGGTTTGAAATAGTTTTTGTGATTAGAAACGAACTAAATTAAAACTGGGACTCAAACACGACCGAACATAATTGAAAGCATTGAAACAAACGAACAAAACATGAAGACCGAATGGTCCTATAGATGACCGAACGGTTCTACATTTAGACCGAACGGTTTCTAAAACAGTTGAGGAAATTGGAAATGCAGGGAGATAAAAAAAAAACCGAAAATAATAGACAACATGAAAACATTAAATTGAATGGTCCTAAAGCAAGGGTGTGTGAACTAATTAAAATGCAGCTAATAATATAGGAACACGTGGTGTGATATTCAAATACAAAACTTAAGCTAACAAGAAAATGCTATTCATCACGGGATCAACACTAAAAGAAAAATAATAAAAGAAAAGCGTTCAACCAAAACGAAATTTTAATTCCACACACGTGAAATGAAATTTTCCAAACTGGAATTTGCATCTTACGCTATTGAAATGCATCAGCTAATAAATGAAATAAACATTGCAGCGGGAATAAAATTTCTATGCTCAATTTAAGAAATGCAATGCATCTTAGAAGCACCGTGAAGCTGCTCCATGTGTCTCCCAATAATTGAAGCACCGTCCCCTAGCTCAAGCAAAGAAAACGAAATTAAATCCTCTCAAGGTGGCTGCTGCACCTCCAAGATTAACAACCGTGTGCTTCCAAAGATCATATTCCACCGCTTCTCCCTCCTAATGAAACATGAATATATCCTCTTTTTCCTCCATCCAGGCCGTGACACCTTGTGCCTCTTTCCAGCCGTGACAAACACCTCACATACCTACGTGTTGCTGCTTCAAAAACGTAACACCACCCCCTTCTTGAATCTCGTGCTTTATCTAAAATGCAAAGTGAATCAGCACCTCCACTTTCTGTGCCTTTCTTCTCCCATGAATCAATGCTGCTGCACCACTCTCTTCTATGTTGCTGCTGGAATGAAATGCTTTTTCCTCAAAGCAAAAGAAATCCAATCACCGTCCTACAAGCAAGGCCAAAAGAAAACCGAGAGAGTGGCAGCTGGGTCACGTCCCAGCTCTCTCCCGTGGACACTTGCTGCTCCAAAGTGTTGCTGCCGTAAAAATAAACCGAGAGTTTCTTCGAGCTCTACTTTCCTTCACGCCCCTTCATCCATAAACCACCGCATCCATTCAGCAAAAAGAATCAAATTTCAGGTCTCCCTTCATTCAATTCCTCAAACCCGTTTCAAGGTAAACCAAGGCCAAAAAAAATCAATAATTCCCCTAGGGGGTGGCGGCTGCTGGAACCTCTCAAAGTTACATTTTTTTTTCAATATCCAAAACCGAGAGACAAAACCCCAAGGGCCCTCCAGCAAGTGGCGGCTGGACGTCTCTCACTCCCTACCCTACACTACCTCTCACTCCCCTTGCTGGACCCCGCTTGTGTGATATGTTGTGCTTCTTTTCTCCAGCTGCTGGGCCAATTTCCTTCCGCGTGTGAGGTGCTCACCAAAATAAATTGCAGGATCTGCTGGATTGGACGTGTGCTTACTTCTTTTGCCACCTAAGAAAGCTGCCCATCACACCCTTGCTTGCTGGATGCCACCTCCTAAGTGTGGGCCGTGTGCTTCAATTCCCGTGGAGACCTTGTTGAAGCTGCTGGTTCAGGCCGTGACACTCCTAATCTC
The DNA here is from genome assembly GCF_029865625.1 of Vigna umbellata. Taxonomy (NCBI): domain Eukaryota; kingdom Viridiplantae; phylum Streptophyta; class Magnoliopsida; order Fabales; family Fabaceae; genus Vigna; species Vigna umbellata. The sequence goes on along the minus strand of NC_142173.1, from coordinate 30,561,596 downwards.
CGTGTGCACCCCCCTCCAAAGCCAAGCACCACGTCTTCAAAGCATGCTGGACCTGCTTGCTTTTGACACCCCTTCACGTGTGGCTCTCCTTGCTGGACGTGCTTCCGGATGCTACTTCCTGGACCAACTTTCATGTGTGCTTCTAGTGTTGCTGGATGCACCCCTTGACCGTGAAGAATGAGCGTGGATGTGTGCCCTCTTTTCTTAAGCTGGATGTGTCCGTGGTGATGCTGGAGCGTGAATGGATCAAGCCCATCACGCCACTTCCAAGCTGCTGGATGCACCGCAACGTGTGCGTGCTTCTCCAATTGAAAGTTGGATGTGCACCTTTTTTTCTCCAAAACTGGACTTGTTTTCCTCTTCCACGGCTCCCTTTTTTTTTCTTGTGTGCACCCCCATAATTTAAATCCACACCTCTCTTTCATTTTATTTCAAAATATATTTGATGTGGCATTTCTTTTCACCTCCAAATGTCCCAAATATTATCCAACAATTTCCCTACAATTAATAATGCAAATAATTAGCTCAAATAATTCAAATTAATTAAAATAAGAATTTTTGGTCAAATTAAGCACAATTATCAAAAACGGGAAAATACCGGACAATTAAGCACAATTCCCCAATTAAATTCGGTACAATAAACTAAGTGAAGTGAATAAAATATTGACTCATCAGTCCACTTGGTCCACTTCGTCCACTTCGCCCACTTCCTCCACTTCCTCCACTTCTTCCACTTCTTCGACTTTGTCATCTTCGTCCACTTCGTCAACTTCCTCCACTTGGTCCACTTCGTCCACTTCCTCCGTTTCGTCCACTTCCTCCATTTCGTCCACTTCCTCCACTTCGTCAACTTCGTCCACTTCCTCCACTTCGCTCACTTCATCCACTTCGTCCACTTCCTCCACTTCCTCCACTTTGTCCACTTCATTTACTTCCTCCACTTCCTCCACTTCGTCCACGTCGTCAACTTCATCCACTTCATCCACTTCCTCAACTTCTTCCCACTTCCTACACTTCGTCCACTTCGTCAACTTCGTCCACTTCCTCCACTTCGTCCCCTTCGTCCACTTCCTCCACTTCCACCACTTCCTCCACTTCCTCCGCTTCATCCACTTCGTCAAGTTCCTCCAGTTCCTCCACTTCCTCCACTTCATCAACTTCGTCCAGTTTCTCCACTTCGTCAACTTCGTCCACTTCTTCAACATCCTCCACTTCCACCACTTCCTCCACTTCTTCAACTTCCTCCACTTCCTCCACTTCCTACACATCCTCCACTTCGTCTAGTTCGTCTATTTCGTCAACTTCCTCCACTTCCTCGACTTCGTCCACATCGTGCACTTCCTCCACTTCGTCCAATTCCTCCACTTGCTCCACTTCGTCAACTTCATCAACTTCTTCCACTTCCTCCACTTCCTCCACTTCGTCCCCTTCGTCAACTTCCTCCACTTCCTCAACTTCCTCCTCTCCCTCCACTTCCTCCAGTTCCTCTACTTCCTCCACTTCACCCACTTCCTCCAGTTCCTAAACTTTGTGAACTTCGTCCACTTCTTCAACTTCCTCCACTTCCTACAATTCGTCCACTTCTTCCACTTCGTCCACTTCCTCCACTACGTAAACTTCCTCCACTTCCTCCACTTCGTCCACTTCGTGCACTTCCTCCACTTCCTCCACTTCCTCCAATTCCTTCAACTTCCTCCACGTCGTCGACTTCGTCCACTTCTTCCCCTTCCTCCTCTTCGTCCACTTCGTCCCCTTCGTCCACTTCGTCCTCTTCGTCCACTTCGTAAACTTCGTCCACTTCCGCCACTTCCTCCGCTTCCCCCACTTCCTCCACTTCCTTCACTTCTTCCACTTCGTCTTATTCGTCCAATTCGTCCACTTACTCAACTTCCTCCACTTCTTCCACTTCGTCAACTTCGTCCACTTCCTCCGCTTCGTCAGCATCGTCTACTTCCTCCACTTCCTACACTTCCTCCACTATGTCCACTTCTGCCACTTAGTCCAATTCTTCTACTTCTTCAACTTCGTCAACTTCTTGAACTTCCTCCACTTCGTCGTCTTCGTCCACTTCGTTCCCTTTCTCCACTTAGTCCACTTCATCCACTTCTTCCACCTCTTCCACTTCTTCCACTTCTTCCACTTCGTCAACTTCCTCCCCTTCCCCACTTCGTCAACTTCGTCCACTTCGTCCACTTCTTCAACTTCCTCCACTTCTTCCACTTCGTCCACCTCGTCTCCTTCGTCCATATCGTGCACTTCCTCCACTTCGCCAACTTCGTCAACTTCATCCACTTCCTCCACTTCGTCCACTTCATCCACTTCGTACACTTCGTCAACTTCCTCCACTTCCTCCTCTTCGTCAACTTCGTCCACTTCTTCAACTGCCTCCACTTCCTCCACTTCGTCCACTTCTTCCACTTTGTCCACTTCGTCCATTTCGTCGTCTTCCTCCACTTCGTCCTCTTAATACATTTCGTCCACTTCCTCCACTTCCTCCACTTCCTCTACTTCCTCCACTTCCTCCAGTTCGTCCACTTCCTCCACTTGGTCAACTTTGTCCACTTCCTTCACTTGGTCAACTTCTTCCACTTCGTCCACCTTGTCCACTTCGTTCACTTCGTCCCTGATAGCTGACGGCTTGAGCTGAATCCGGAGACGTCGGGAAATCTGGACTTGATCGAGCTGAAGAACCGGAAAACAACGGAAGAAGCAGATTTGACCGGGAATCCTCAGATTCTGCCAAGGAGAAACAGATGAGGCAGCGGAAGAACTAGGATTGGAGGTTTGTTCGGTGGAAAACCTAGGGTTTGGTGCGGAAGCGGATTTGGAACGGTGGAGAAGTGTTTTAGGCGGTGAGAAAGGATCTAATCGGTGGAGAATGGTCGTGAAGCAGAGATGAAGATGTGGTTCGGAGGGATCTATCAGACGTGAGAAGTTTGAGATTCGGAGGTGACGAATCTCATGAGGAAAAGGATTCGGAGGCTTCGCTGATGAAATCTCGTGAGGGAATAAGGCACGCGTGGCATTAGATATGAAGCAAGCCCCGAGGAAGCTTTCAATTGATGAGAGTGGCGTGAGATGGATGCTACGGAGGAGAGAGAATCTGATAATGGAAAATGAGAGAATGGATGTGTGAATGGAATGTGGCTAGAGGAGATCCTTTGGGATTCTCTAGCTTTGACTTTCAAGGTAGAATTGATCTGGAGTGTTCTCAACAGAATAACAATTCATTATGCTCAAAAGTACCTTACAAGAGGTGGTGGCATGTCTATATATATAGGACTAAAAGTCCCTCCTATCTAGCACATGCCTAACACCTTTTACACATGTTTTTAATAAAAGTAAAAGAAATACTATACTAAACTAATTGGCCTTGGGCCCCGTGTATCATCCCCTCCCCCTTGGAAAGGATTTGTCCTCAAATCTGATGGTGCTTTTGAAGACTTATTTTTGTTAGCTTCATAAGGGTTCCTCCTGGGTCAAATATCCATCTGCAATAAGCATCAAACATATCTCTAATGAGTTTTCTTTGACCCAATAAAATATATAAAATAATATGTGTAGAAGAAGGGTTCCAAATTTTGAAATTTTTAATTTTATTATAACAAAGAAACCTTTCTTCATTTGAAATTTTATTTGTATCTTGAGTTATTGGTAACCATAAAGGTAACCATAACCCACGTTGGAACTTTGCATGTGTTGAAAGTGATAACATTTTTAAAGATGGAGTGGTCAATTCTTTGAAAGAAAAGTGAAATTTTGAAATTTCAAATATAAATGGAGAAAAGTGATAGGATAGAAAACCTCCCCTTAAGAGTCTAGCTTCTAGGATAGGAGGAGATGTGACCCTTAGTTGCTTTTTCTTTTCTTCCATTTCTATTCTTTCAACTTCTTCCTTTTCTCTTCTTTGTGCTTCTTTTCTCTCTTTCTCTCTTCTTTTCTCTTCTTCGCTTCTTTCTCTTCTTTCTCTTTCTTCTTCTCTTCTCTCTCTTCTCTCTTTTTCTTCCTCTTCTCTTCTATTTCGTTCTGCCTCTTCTCTTCTTTCTTTTTCTCTTTTTAATCTCTCAATTCTATATTTACTTGTCTCTTCCCATAGCCTCTTAAGTTTTTCTAGAAACTCACTTTCCCTACGAGAGAACCCACTTAAATTTTGAATGAATGACTCACCTTCTCTAATAAGCTCTCTCATAAGTTCTAAGTTTCTTTCAATTTCTCGAGGCACAAACTTTCTTCTCATACAAGCTTTCAATTCATTCCAATCATAAATGGGATATTTTCTACCTATCTTAACATGATATTGCCTATCATCCCACCACTCTCTTGCATGCTTTTTAAAACTAGAAGTGTAAAGATTAAGAATATAAGATTCATCATCTTTAGAATAGAAGGATTCATATTTACTTTTTCTCACCATGAATGAATGCATGTCATTAATTTCCTTTTCCCAAGCTAGGTATGTTAATGCACCAATATCATTACCAAAGAATGGAATATTTTCACTAGCTTTTTTATACAAATCATCTTCAATCCTATCAAATTCATAAGATGAACAAGACTTCCTTCTAGCTTTATCATGTTCTCTTTTGATTCCTTTGTAACTAAGTTGCTTATCAAAATTAAAATTCCTAGAAGACTTGTATGAATAACAAAACATCTTTGTTTCTAAAAGTTTTTCTAGTGTAAAAGATATACAAGATTCACACTTAGACAAGTCCCAGGTAAGAGAGGTGAGTCATGAAGACTGCTTAAGTACCAAGTCTTGCCTTGCCAGAAATGTCTTAGGTTACTACTAGTTATCTTTTAAACAAAAATCACTTTTAAAATCAAAGAACACAACTCACAAACAATCACAACAATTAAACAGTAAAAGACGAGACTTTGCGGACTCTAATGTGACAAGGCTTAGAGTTTAATCCCTTTTAGCCTAAGTCACCCTAAACGTAAGACACTAAAAAAATTAAACACCAACAAGAAAAGTTTTGCCAAGAGTTGAAAGAGTACCAAGGACTCTTCCAAGACACTTGGACTTTGAATGGCCTTTTACAATGAATTTAAGAAAACTAACACAAAAAACCTATTACACATAGAAATGAAGAAAACAATTACAGAAGATGCAAACAGCTGTCACGGTCTGGTACTGGTTCAGCTACAGTTCACTTTTGATGTCAAGTCCTTGTGCTAAAATTCGTACATTGATGTTACTGTTTCGGCAGCTTTGACCCCCTTTTCTGGCTTCGGAATTCCACTCTATGGATCTGATTCACCAGTTCTTTTCTTGCTTCTGGACAACGTTGGAGTCTCCTAGCTCTTGGTTTCAACTCTTTCTCGGTTTGTACACTTGATGCAGAGAAAGGTTCCTACTGCCACTTCTTCATCTTGTACGAAATCTTCCAGAGGCCAAATATTCCTTTCAATTCTCGGCCTAATTCAAGAAACTATCTTGTCCACTCCTTTTCTTTTAGCTGCACAAGCTTTCCAAACTTTCCACTAAGATTATGCTGCTGTTCAATTAACCTCCTGCACAAACTGAATTCCAACCCAATCAACAATTAAACAATTTTAATCCTAACGATTGCAGGCCATACTAAACAATTTAAGCATATCAAAAACAGTTTGAGATAAAAGAAACTCCCTTTAGTTCAGATGGTTGCAACTGTCTTCATTGAAACAGCTCACAATGTACAATCTGCCACAGTACACTCAATATTGCTTTTCCCAAACTACACAGAAAATTCACACTAAATCAGCAGTTCATGCAATCCATAATGAACAATTTTAAACCAAAACAATGTAAACAATCAGAAGCAATTAAAGTAAATAACTCCCTTCAGTTCAACCCTCCCACAAGAAGGGTTTCTGCCTCTGGTTTCCTCAGTGATATTCTGCTCACGTAAGGATTCATTCACATCAGCTCTGCACACATAAATCCAATAAAATCCAGCAACAGAATCCAGCAAGAGCAAATGAACAGTGACTTAAATTCAGATTGGATGTAATTCAATGCAGAAACTAACCACCTAATTAATTCAATCACCAAGTCAGAACTGAAAGTTATGTGCTTTAATCACTTTTTAAAACTGGAGGATGCATTGGCAATTAAAACAGTTTGATGCACAATTGATTATGACAAGAGCAGCCTTTTCAGAAAAATTAATGAATTACAGTGGACATAAACACTTAACCAAACTAGTCACGAACAATGTTCTAAAGATCAGTGGACCATGCTAATCAAATAAATGAACAAAGAGTAATGTGAGGCAAATCAGAAATTGGCAGTTTTTAAAACAGTGTTGTTGCACCAGAAATGCTCATAAAACACTCAGCACATTATTTGCAAATCCTATACATCTACCAAGTTCCCATAGGTCTTTATCAAATCAGAATCAACATTCAACATGCCCAATTAAACCATAAAATCAACAATTCACTTTCAAAACAGTGAGTATATCAATTAATTCAGCAGGCAATGTTTGACAATAAAGTGAGTGCAATGACAGTTTAAACATTCACAAGCACAATTAGCATCACTAGCAAATCAGCAATCACATTCAAGCATTTAATATCTCACTGACTTCATCAAACAGTTTATGAACTAAATTGATTTCAATAACTTCTTAAACAGACACAACTCTCCACTATGATCATCTCATTTTCGTTTCCTGCACAATGAACAATCAACAATTGGTTAAATGAAATTGAACTCTCTTGCAAATGCCAAGGAATTTTAGGCTAAATTAGCCTTACTAAGCTCACAGCACTGAGGTTTCTCTTTAAAAATTTAAAACACTCAAATGAAAGGTTGAAAAGAGAATTTTCAGTTTAGGCCAGAGAATCCTGTGGATCACCACCACCTAATATGCTACCATTCACACTTACCTTCTTTCAAATCCCAAAAACCAGGATGGAATCAGATTTCTCAATCAGGAAAATGGCTAGGCTAAACAAGGTAAAGTGAAGGACAAAACAACTCATAAGGTAATGGAAATGACAGCAGATTAAACTCTTCTCAAGGAAACTCTAGACCAGATGAAATAAGCAATGAAAAGCTTCAATTAAAGATGGCAGAATAGATTGCACATGCATTGCAGACAAAACTAGATAACCAACAAAGACAAACAAGAAACAAAGCTTTTGATCAAAGTGAGCACTCAAACTGAACCTATGATTGGCACTAGAACAGATTTTAAAAGCAAGAAGAACAAACAAGCAAGTTAGAGCAGAAACAATTAAGTGACTCCAGTACTGAATTTTACAAATGCGTTTGATACAATGCCCCAACAAAATTAGTTCATAATTGATAATGTTTTCAGTTTCTGATTTTGGAGCTTCACTTATTTGGATTGTACAAGGTCTGAATGCTTTTTAAACTTGTATAGATATTCTTTTTCACCTGTTTTGATTTCATTCAACAGACCCTAGCTCTTACTACAATCCAACTGAATCATAAACTCACAAATCAAAATTTCAGTACTGCACTATACTTGCTTTATAAAAAATTTGACTTAAAATGGTGGTTTCAAAGGTGAAAAACGCACAAGGCTGATATAACTCGAATTAACTATCTCAACATGTTTAAAACTTCAAAACCAACTTGTTTTGCATTGAAATTGGATGCAGAACATAGTAATTCGAAAATTGAACTTGCAATAGCCAATTATGCAATCAAACAGGTCAACCACACCACCAGTTTTAAGTTTCATTGAGTCAATGGACAAATTATTGATGACTTTAAAACAGCAATGGGAATCTTGAACATGACACGAGGAAGTTAATGTAAGATTTCCAGCAAGATCTATATGCCAGAACAGATTTTAAAACAAAAATTAGACTCAAACAAGACAATGCAGTTCGGCCTACTGCTTGCAAGTAATCTCTGCTGTGATTTTCACACTAACAACCAAGCTAATGCTGAGCATATCACGGCTTTTCTGGTTGGCACTTTGTTACTAATCATCTCAGCATTCCAGCTCAATTTTAAAAGTGCAGAATAGCTTCAATGTTCAGACTCAACAGCTTATTAAAACCAAAATTTCACAACAGAAAATTCAAATCAGATCTGCTGCTCATTTCATGCATCCGAGCTCTCAGTATTGAATGTCATAGCTCATACGGTATGCACATTGAACATACAATCAGATCACCACAAACACAACTCAATTAAGAATTACAACTTGAAGTTATGTTATGAACAAGAAAAATCAACTAACATGACAACTATGACAAAACAGAATTGATGCTCAAATAAAATGACTCAAACAAAATTTGGACCGATTAAGATGATGAAAGACACAACCCAAAACAAGGTTAGCATACAAGAAATGACTCAAGCAGAAACCTAATGAACAGATCAAGACCAAAACCACATGATACATGAATCAACACAAGACAGAGAAGGAATCATAATGAACAACACGAATATTGAAGAGATTCAACACGAATGAATAAGACGAAGTAAAAATACTCAAGACATTGCACGAATGATAATCAACAACACCAAAAAACTTGAAAACAAGCAAACGCACAAATTGAATCTCAAGAACAGAGAACAGATCGAGACAGAAATTTTGAGAATCGACGAAGAGTAACTCAGATCAGAGAGAAACGAGATACTTAGCTCAAGCGGACGCGCCTAACCTAGGCTCTGAATACCACTTGATAGCTGACGGCTTGAGCTGAATCCGGAGACGTCGTGAAATCTGGACTTGATCGAGCTGAAGAACCGGAAAACAACGGAAGAAGCAGATTTGACCGGGAATCCTCAGATTCTGCCAAGGAGAAACAGATGAGGCAGCGGAAGAACTAGGATTGGAGGTTTGTTCGGTGGAAAACCTAGGGTTTGGTGCGGAAGCGGATTTGGAACGGTGGAGAAGTGTTTTAGGCGGTGAGAAAGGATCTAATCGGTGGAGAATGGTCGTGAAGCAGAGATGAAGATGTGGTTCGGAGGGATCTATCAGACGTGAGAAGTTTGAGATTCGGAGGTGACGAATCTCATGAGGAAAAGGATTCGGAGGCTTCGCTGATGAAATCTCGTGAGGGAATAAGGCACGCGTGGCATTAGATATGAAGCAAGCCCCGAGGAAGCTTTCAATTGATGAGAGTGGCGTGAGATGGATGCTACGGAGGAGAGAGAATCTGATAATGGAAAATGAGAGAATGGATGTGTGAATGGAATGTGGCTAGAGGAGATCCTTTGGGATTCTCTAGCTTTGACTTTCAAGGTAGAATTGATCTGGAGTGTTCTCAACAGAATAACAATTCATTATGCTCAAAAAGTACCTTACAAGAGGTGGTGGCATGTCTATATATATAGGACTAAAAGTCCCTCCTATCTAGCACATGCCTAACACCTTTTACACATGTTTTTAATAAAAGTAAAAGAAATACTATACTAAACTAATTGGCCTTGGGCCCCGTGTATCAGTCCCCTTCGTCCACTTCATCCACTTCGTTCACTTGCTCCCCTTCGTCCACTTCGTCCACTTCGTCAACTTCGTCAACTTCCTCCACTTCCTCCACTTCCCCCACTTCCTCCACTTCGTCCACTTCGTCCACTTCCTTCACTTCTTCCATTTTGTCCTATTCGTCCACTTTGTCCACTTCCTCAACTTCCTCCACTGCCTCCACTTCGTCCACTTCCTCCACTTCCTCCACTTCCTTTACTTCCTCCACTTCGTAAACTTCCTCCACTTCCTCCACATCCTCCACTTCTTCCCCTTCGTGAACTTCCTCCACTTCCTCCACTTTGCCCACTACGTCAACTTCTTCCACTTCGTCCAGTTCGTCCACTTCCTCCACTTCCTCCACTTCATCCACTTCGTCAACTTCCTCCACTTCCTCCACTTCGTCTACTTCTTCAACTACCTCCACTTCCCACACTTCTTCCACTTTGTCCACTTCGTCCAGTTCGTCGACTTCCTCCACTTCGTCCTCTTCGTCCACTTCGTCAACTTCGTCTACTTCCTCCACTTCCCCCATTTCCTCCACTTCCTCCACTTCCTACACTTCCTGAACTTCCTACACTTCCTACACTTCCTCCACTTCCTCCACTTCGTCAACTTCCTACACTTTCTGCACTTCCTGCACTTCGTCCACTTCTTCCATTTCGTCCACTTTGTCCACTTCCTCCACTTCGTCCACTACGTCAACTTCCTCCACTTCCACCACTTCCTCCACTTCGTCAACTTCCTGCAGCTCCTCCACTTCGTCAATTTCGTCCACTTCCTCAACTACCTCCACTACCTCCACTTCTTCCACTTCGTCTAGTTCGTCGACTTCATCCATTTCGTCTTCTTTGTCCACTTCGTCCACTTCCTCCACTCTTCTACTTCCTCCACTTAGTCCTCTTCCTCAATTAACTACACTTCATCCACTTCGTCAACTTCCTCCACCTCGTCCACTTCTTCAACTTCGTCATCTTCTTCCTCTTCCTCCTCTTCCTCCACCTCGTCTTCTTCGTCCGCTTCATCAACTTCCTCCACTTCTTCCACTTCGTCCACGTCGTTCACTTCGCCCTCTTCGCCCACTTCGTCCACTTCGTACTCTTCCTCAACTTCCTCCATTTCCTCCACTTCCTCTACTTCGTCCACTTCGTCCTCTTACTCCACTTCCTTCGTCAACTTCGTCCACTTCGTCAACTTCCTCCACTTCCTCCACTTGGTCAACTTGCAGCACTTCCTCCATTTCGTCCCCTTTGTCCATTTCCTCAACTTCCTCCACTTTCTCCACTTCCTCCACTTCCCAGTTCGTCCACTTCGACCACTTCCTCCTCTTCTTCCACTTTCTCCACATCCTCCACTTCCTTCACTTCTTCAACTTCGTCCACTTCCTTCACTTGCTCCACTTCGTCCACTTCCTCCACTTCCTCCACCTCATCCACTACCTCCACTTCCTCATCTTCGTCCACTTCCTCCATGTCGTCAACTTCGTCCGCTTCCTCCACTTCGTCAACATCATTCACTTCTTCCATTTCGTCCGCTTCGTCCACTTCGTCCACTTCACCCACATCGTCCACTTCGCCAACTTCGTCCACTTCGCCAACTTCGTCCACTTCGCACACTTCGTCCACTTCACCGATTTCGACCACTTCGTCCACTTTGTCCACTTCGTGCACTTCGCCCGCTTCGTCCACTTCGTCCACTTCGACAACTTCCTCCTCTTCCTCCACTTCGTCCACTTCTTCCGCTTCGTCCACTTCGTCTTGTTCCTCCTCTTCCTCCACTTCGTCTTCTTATGTCCGCGTCGTCATCTTCCTTTACTTCTTACTTTTCGTCCACTTCGTCCTCTACCTCGACTTCCCCACTTCCTCTGCTTCGTCCACTTCGTCCTCTTCCTTCACAACGTCCATTTCCTCCACTTCCTCCATTTCGTCCAATTCGTCCTCTTCATCGACTTGCTCCACTTTGTCCACTTCGTCTACTTCGTCAACTTCCTCCACTTCCTCCACTTCCTCCACTTCCTCCATTTCCTCCGCTTACACCACTTCCTCCACTTCATCCACTTGCTCCACTTCCTCCACTTTGTCCACTTCCTCAACTTTCTCCACTTTCTCCACTTCCTCCACTTCTTCCAGTTCGTCCATTTCGACCACTTCCTCCACATCCTCCACTTCGTCAACTTTCTCCACTTCCTCCACTTTGTCCACTTCCTCAACTTCCTCAACTTTCTCCACTTCCACCACTTCCTCCACTTCGTCGACTTCGTCCACTTCCTTCACTTGCTCCACTTCGTCCACTTCCTCCACTTCCTCCACCTCATCCACTTCCTCCACTTCCTCCACTTCGTCAACTTCGTCCGCTTCCTCCACTTCGTCGACTTCCTCCACTTCGTCGACTTCCTCCACTTCGTCAACTTCCTCTACTTCGTGCACTTCATCCTCTTCTCCACTTGCTCCACTTCTTCCACTTCCTCCAATTTGTCCACTTCGTCCACTTCGTCAACTTCCTCCACTTCCTCCACTTCCTCCACTTCGTCAACTTCCTCCACCTCCTCCACTTCCTGCACTTTGTCCACTTCGTCTACTTCGTCAACTTCCTCCACTTCCTCCACTTCCTCCATTTCCTCCACTTGCACCACTTCCTCCACTTCGTAAACTTGCTCCACTTCCTCCACTTTGTCCACTTTGATGGACAAATTTGTAAGCACCAAAATATGATGTCACAAACTTGTTTCACAATCGGCAAGTATGACCGAATCGTTCAAGTAATAAACTTGGTAAG
>NC_142173.1:30447607-30549281 GCF_029865625.1 Vigna umbellata | reverse complement strand
TACTTTAGTGTATTCTTGTTTTAGTGAGATGTCACATTATTATATGACTACAAAATTTCATTTTTTTTTAAATATGTTATTCTAGTGACTGCATTTCTCTACAAATTTGTGATATATTGTCAAAGAAAACTTGGAAAATAATTATCGTAATTATGAAGATGTTGAATGTTCAAAGAGTTATTCAAAAGGACAATAATAGAAAAATTATTCCTAGATAAAAACTATTCATTACGAAAGAGTGTATTATGCATTAATAAATAATATGGATTTATAAAATAAAATTTATATTCATATTTATATATTATAAACTTGTCTTATTATCAGACGAGACTTCCAATATCATCATCAATTATGTTTGAAATCAATTTCACAAAATTATTTTCATTCAAAATCAGTTTTACTAATTATAGCACAAACTAACTTTACTGGGAAATAAAAAAAAAACAAGTTCATAAGGTTGTATTTCTCAGAAATGCAAATTTGTGATTCCACGGTTCAAAACATGTCAGGAATCTGCTGCATCCAGCTTCAGTTTTCATGTAAAAAATATTATTTTGACGTACCTAACTTTTTTACATTTAAATGTCAATATTTTTATTTATTTTTATTTCTTTTTTTTTAAAATACAAAATTACCATTTTATTCTTATACTCTATTGTTAAATAAAGATAAAAATATATCATAATACTATTACTCTTTTCCCGTATGCCTGCAAAAAAAACTAAGGTTGCCTCCTTAAACAAGTAACAACCAACGTCAATCAAAGACAACGCGCTGCAAAACTACCACAAAGTACGGTTCAGTGTATTGACTGAAACAAAACAGTTAACAAAAACAAAGGATCACAAGAACATCTCTTCACATTACTACACACCATATATAAGATTGAAACTAAAGCAAACTATATTTAAAACATGAAAATATACAGTGCCGTGTGAAAAACAGTAAAAGAGCACTTGTTTATAACATAATCTCTCTGTCTCTGTCTCTGTCCAGTTTCTAGATGATGGAACATGCATTTGGGTTTTCATCACTGAACATGGTGGTGTATGGATCTCCATAAGTTGTCACTGTTCCAATGGTGGCAGAGTTGTCCACTCTCCTCACGTAACCCGGAGGAGCCTTCCTGTCATAAGCTTGAACAGTATAAGGATTTGCCACCATGCTGTAAGGCACGTAAGGCCATATCTCAGCCCTCTTCCCCGTTGACTTCGCCTTCTTTAGCACCTTGTTTGCTTCCACATAACCAGTCACCGTCACTTTCTGCTGTTTCCTGTTTATCTCCACTGATTCTACTCCTGCACTTACACCATTTTTTACCTTCATCATATTCATATACGTTAATAGAAGCTCAGTATAAGAATAAAACTGAGGGAAAAAACGTTACTCACCATCTAACGATGAGAGAGTTTTCTTAACCTTGAGCACACAGCCATCACAATCCATCGTCACCCTCAGCTCTACGGTCTGCAATTGCTTTCTGCTATTGCTGCTGTGTTGGCGGCTTCCACTACCAGTGCCCATTAGATCAGACAAGTAATCTCCAACTCCCATTGATATGTATTTAGCCTCAAAACCTTGCCAATGGATATGAAAGCAAGGTTTGAAGTTCTTGAGTGGGTAGGAGAAGGGTTGAAGTTTGATGGTGTTGGAGATGAAAGTAGACTATAAGAGTGTGTATATATATATATAGAAAAAGCAAAAGGACGAAAAGCAGAAGAAGTTACAAAGAACTTTGTTGAAAATCAGAAAAAGATTCCTTACTTACCTTCAAATGATCCAAAATGAAGAACTTTTTTTTACTTATTATAACCTTAGAGATATTTTTACCACGGGCCATGTAATTATTTGAAAGCCTTTGAGCAGCAGATTGAATTATATGTATGTATGAATGGAAAGGTGAGTGAGCCTACGTACCTACGGCAGTAGTGGAACAAGAGCCTTAAAATGGGTTTTAACTTGTGAATGGAGAAAAAAATGACGTGGGGTTGAAGAAAGCAGATAAGAAGAAACAGGTTCATGTATTATGCGTATCTTTCGTTCGCAAATAAATAGTAAAAATTATTGCAGTGCTTGTGGTTCAGTTGACACTTGACAAAGTTATCTGTTACATATATATTGACACTTCAAATGACAGCTCATGAGAACCCTCTGATTGTGACTTCAATTCAAATGGAACAACAATAATTTATGAAGGACGAAAGTGAAACTCTGAAAGCAGTCACCGACTATGATTCCCGAATCAACAACATATATAATCTAACATTGAATAATGATTCGGATTCAATTTACATACAAAATGAGGATATCTTTCGAGCTAAAATAAAACAAAAATATTCATGCGTATAAAAAAAACTACATCAATACTTAATATATACCTTAAAAAATAATAGATTTATAAATTATTTGATGTGATGAGAAGAGAAAGATAAAAAAAAAACAGATATATATAATAAGTGTAGCCAAATAAATAAAAAGTCATAAAATCATGCATGGTTAGATTCCTTATATCAAACTCCTTTTTGAGTTTCAGTTTTCTAAAAGTTGTAGAGTAAATATACATACAGTATTTTTTTTTTAATAAAATGAAATATTTCAATAAAATATTAATATATACGGTTGTTTGTTGTAGAATGAATGTAGAAAAGGAAACACCGTTTGTCTTAATTTTAAATACAATTAGCGATAACCCTATTTTTTTTTAAATTCCATTACTTTTAAGCGTTGTGGCAATATGAATAACGCTTTCTAAAAAACCATATTACGTTAAATTCTATAAACAATTTTCTGAAAGTATATATATCTTCTATAATGTCATTATCTACAAAAGTTTGAATAATCATTTTGTAAGCAATTTCTTAGTCGTAATTAGTCTCCTCTTTCACTTTTTCCCATCTTTGAATTTAGGATATTTGATTCTCAATGTGAAACCAGCATTTTCTCTTTTGTGTTGTTGCTGGGATATCTCTATCAAGGGAACCAAAAGAAGCAATTTGAATCATTTACGTAACTCATCGTATGATGTTGTAATTAGAAAAAAAAAACAACTGAAAGCACGGTCTCGCTTTTGGAAAACAAAACTGATGAGAAAAGGATAAGAAAATGCAACTAAAAGTGGGAGGAAAAAAAGGGATAAAAAATGTTAACAAGCAGTAACTTGTTGAAGAAATAAAATAAATTAATTTTATCATGAGTTAAAATTAACTTTTGCCTTAATTAAATTTGAAGGACTGATATATGATTATTTTTTAATATTTAGTAATTTATTTTAAAAATTAGGTAACTAATAAATTAAATATCTGAGGTCCTTCTATATTACATACATAAGTTCTAGTGACCATATATACCCACTAACTTAAAACATGTATTAGATTATCTAAAAGGTTAAAGAATAATATTTATTAAATTATTTATAATCTTGATCAAATATTATATTACGGTAAAAGATAATTTGGAGAACCATATATTTCAGAGATTAAATAAAAGAGTCAATACCAATTTACTAAAGATGAAATACAGATAAATGTTATTCCGAGACTTAAATATTGTATTTTTTAATACCCAATTCAAAAAATCATAGCATACTAAAAAAAACAATCCTATTGAAAAGTTCAAATTTATTTAAGCTTTTAACTTTTTCAAAAGTTATTTATATTTTTTCTAAAAAAACATAACTTTATTTATTTATTTGTTTGCTTAAAACTAAAGAAATTTATTGAAAAATAGATCAACTCATTGTGGATTTTTAAACACTTTGGAATTAAAACTGAAAACATAAATTTATAGCAAATATATAAGTGAAATCTCTGACTAATAAAAAACATGGACACGAGTTGTACAAATAATATACTGAACTGGAGATCAAAAGAGAGTAAGGAGTTTAATCATACCATACTTGAAAAAAATAAGAAGATAAACCAGGTGTGAAACTGAAATAGAACCATGGTTAGTATATAATAGTTCCTTCTTGCTTTTAGAAACTTGATCATGAAAAAATGAGACTTCCATTTTTATATAACTTATCCATATATCTCGTGTTTAGATTTTAATTTGGACGAAGAAGCATATGATTGATATATTCACCTGCTTTCTTCTAGCTTTTGGATTGTAAATAATTCTTAGTTCATCATAAAAGGAACATTTTTAACTAGGAAATGGGAGCTAAATTACCTTAGAAGTCGTTACACGCTATTATCACACACAAAAAATCACACTTCTTCTTTAGTGTGTCTATAATTTATTTATTTTTTGTGTATTTAAGGAAAGATTTACCATTGTCACGAGATAGATAATGAAAAATGTGGAAAATTAAAAAAAAAAAAAAACTACTCTCGGAGATTTCTATGAACGAGATACAAATATAGTATACAAGTGAAATTGTATTTAATTCAAAATCTTAAAAATTTAAAATGTTAAGTTTATGGAATTTTATTCATTTTGATATAATATGTAACTCATATTCACGTTTATACTCCAATAAAATAATCTGAAGGGCAGGAAATTGCTTTGTATAGTTCAATGTTTAAAGTTTAAAGTTATTCACCTGTAAGATTAGCAGCTATATAATGGCTGTCTGTATAGTTTAAATTCTTTGGATGCTCATGAGCGAGCATACCTTTTTAGCTACTTCCCCATGGCTCCA
Source organism: Vigna umbellata (assembly GCF_029865625.1). Taxonomy (NCBI): domain Eukaryota; kingdom Viridiplantae; phylum Streptophyta; class Magnoliopsida; order Fabales; family Fabaceae; genus Vigna; species Vigna umbellata. Next base: position 30,544,639 of record NC_142173.1, on the reverse strand, counting down.
ATGCCAACGTATTACTTAGTAATTTATAAGAAAAATTATAAACATACACCTCTCAATTTTGAATTGTCCTATACTTATTTACCACTTAATAAAAAAATTAATATTTTAAATTTTGTACTTTATCCATCTAAATTTTTTTTATATTTAAAAAAAATATTTTGTTGTGTTGAATAAGTGTAGAAATAAAAGTGTGGTATTTGTATCACCACCCAATTAATAAACTCATGTTTAATTTAATAATATGCTGAGGTTAGAATCCGTGGGCTCTTAACATCTTTAAATCATAAACTTTGGTTTTTAATTTCTCAAATTTTTAAAATTAGTTTTATAATTTACAAGTGGAATTTGCGTTTGTAAGTACTTTATATTATATATATATATATATATATATATATATATATGAAAATAAGATAATTTAATATATTATTTATTAATATTATATTGAAGTTAAGTTGTAATAAAAAAGTGTAGAACTAAACCTTTTAAATACTTACAATTTAATTATATATAAAATGATTTTTTTAACATATGAAGTATTTTTCTACTATTTTTAGTTTCTTTTCTTCTTTATAATAAAAAGAATTTATTTTTATAATTGGCGGTTCATATTGATTTCTATGTTTTTAATATAAATTGTTGTCATATTTTTTATTTCAATAATTATATAATATCTATTTTTTTTAATTGTCATGAAAGGTAGATACTAACATGTACAAATTATTTAAAAATAATTATAAAAACTAAAAGTATAATAAAATTAATAAATATATCATTAAAATTCTTTTCTTTTCAGAATTGAAATAGATAAAAGCAACGGGGAGTAGCTAGGTTAATAATGTATAGAAGTCAAATTTTAGCTGCCATACACTCACAAACGCTAATGTTTCTGAAAAGAAAGCTGCGTAAAAGAAAACAAATAATAACAACGACAACAGGACTGAATAGATGATGGTTCAGTGATTTTTTTTTTCTAGAAAATATAATATAAATTCTCTTAATTTTCATGTGTTGTAAACTTTAATTTTTTTTTTAAATATAACTTTTCAAAATAAAATATAAAAAAACCAGTTAATAATCGAACAGAATTACATAACTTTTCTTAAATAAAAATTAAAAAACTATTGAATCTATTCCTAGAAATAAGTTATCTCTAAAATATTTTAAAAAATCAAAAACATGAATTTTATGTATAAATGTAAAATATTTTACAATTTGTTTACTCTGCCCAAGTTTAGGATGTTAATGTTTTTGAATTTGAACTATTATTTTAAGTTTTTACATTACAAACTAATTAAAAAACTTTATATTATTTTTAAGATAATTATTATAAAAAAAAAACTTAAATTTCATAACAATCAGTAATTAAGTAATTTTGTGCACATCTAATACACATAATCATGTCAGATTTTCAAAATATGTACATATGTTGTTAGTTTAGACAATGCAAGTAAAAGTGTTTGACTAACAGAATCATACACTCACCAAATGATAACAAAAAATATTATATTACCTGTATATACACTACTTTCTCAATGTTTATAAATTTTTTTACTCATTAAGCCAATCGGTCTATTACTTTGATTTTTCACACTTATCATAACTAAGATAATAATTTATCTAAAAATTAGCAGCTTATATTTATATTACACTTTATGGCTCATTATGTCGAAATGGAAAAGACCAGTGCACCAGGCTTACCAAACTAAACTAAATATGCTCCTATTAAATTTGCACTGTAACTAGCTTTCTTAGCAAGAACCATTAGCTTTGATTACCAATCTGATTTTCATACACCAAACGACAAAATGATTCCAAGATTTTTGGATAAATAAGTCCAGGTTTCACATTTATTCAGACCGTTTGAATTAACGTAATCAACAGGGTAACATACAAACTAGTTGATTGAAAAAATGAATTGTCTTTAGGATAACACCAAGCGAATTAATTTACATAAGCTCATCCGTCCGAAAACGGGGTTGACAGATAAATAGTCCAGTACGAGTTTTAGGAATCTAACATGCTGGCAAGGTTGAAAAAACAGCATTAGATGGTGAGATCTAAAATACTTACAAAGCTAGGGGGACAAAATGGATACAGACTTGGTATACATGTAACGCTATCAAGACATATATAAGAATAAGAATGCGATGCTCTCAGTAAGAGGCAGACACGAGTTGAAATAGAAGAAAGAAATAGCAATGCCAATATACCCGGAACGATGAATTCATCCGAGATAAAGGTGCTGAAGATTTGTGGGGAGCTCTTCCAGCAACAGCTGGAGCAACTGCATGCCCGTTCGTTCTTTGTTGCTCATCTGAAGGCAATGGGTTTGGTGAAGTCTCATTTGGAGAAAGGGGCATCCTCTTACCTACACTCAAATCCTGACCTACGCATCCAAGGTGACATAACCAAAGTGAAAACAGGCAGCGTAAGGGTTTTTTATTTGAAAAAAGCCTTTGCATCAGTTAAATGGCAAAGAAACCAAGTCAGCTTCTTTGCCTAAGAAGAATGATAGTACTATAAAATATATTAAGCTCATAAACTCAAAAGTAATAAAACTCACAATTTGAGCGTGACCACGCTAGCTTCTTGTTTTCCCGATCAAATACCAAACGGTATCCAGTCATGAAGTTCTCTGTGAAAAGATTCTATTAGTTTTAAGATTAAAGTATCCTTCAATAACTAATACGGTATACTATATACAATATTTCAGAGTACGGGTAATCAGTAGACATTGACTAGGAAAATAACTTACGTCCAATTGTTCCCATATCCCCTTCTGTTAGTTTTAAGATTAAAGCATCCTTCAATAACTAATACGGTATACTATATACAATATTTCAGAGTACGGGTAATCAGTAGACATTGACTAGGAAAATAACTTACGTCCAATTGTTCCCATATCCCCTTCTGTTGGCTGGATGGCTAAACAAAATCCAATGACTCCCTGCACAAAAAGGTACCTAATTTATCTAGAACTGTTACAGGAGAAATCGCCACTTCTTCCCTTCTACAAGTATTATTCGAAAAACTGAGTTTTCTTTTTGCAGAGAACAATGCCTAATAACATATTAAATGGATGCTGCACATTCCTAGAAAAAATATTTACATGAGCAAGTTTTAACATGCTAAATCAATGCAGCAATCCCTACAAACCATAATATTTAATAAAAATATTTTCACATGACAACAAATGAACAGTTGCCCCACTTATGTATCGGTAGAAAGTTGGTTCGCCACCTAGGAAAATAATATAACCAAAAATTGTTACAATTCAATTGTCCAATAAATTCATGCACTGCATCATTAGAACAATTGGACACAGACGTGAAGATTCAAAGCAGTTCACATCTGTCTGGCCACAGTAATAAGCATGAAAGTGGGATAAAAAAAAGGCGAACCTTGGGAATTGGGACAAAATGGTGGTGAAAAATATTCTGTATAAATAAAACCATATTTTGATACAAAAATTCAATTAGTTGTGACAAAGTGGAGAGAATATATTCATTAGGTGTCCACGTACAAAATATATGTTCAAAAATACACTTGGTACTTTTTTTCTCATGGGCTACAAAAAATACTTCTCAACCGAAACTCGCTGCAAAATAATTAGTTGATACAATAATAAATAAATAAAAAAAGACATGTCCTCTTCTATTATTAATCCTTCTGATAATTTATAAAGAAAGCAATAAGTAAAAAAAATGCATTTAATTTCATAAAAGCATTTAATACCTTCTTTGTTAAGTAAGTAAGAGGTTAGCAATAAAATATCAAAGGAATAATTGGAAATATTCTAACACTAATGAATCCTCTTATATCATGATTCATAGTTAATTGTAATTTAAAAACCTTAGTGCAGGATCACGTCACTCACACCCACCTCATTGCCATAGAATACAAACACGGGATTATAGACCACAAAACTGTTATTCTGTTGGAACACGAGAGTTAAGCTGGGAACCTTTGGCAACTCTTGTGAACTGTCCGAAAAATAACAATAATAAATGAATAAAGCTGTCAAAGAGACTAGAAATCGCCAGCAATTAGGAAATCATGGTCCAAAGAGACACAAGTAGAGGAAAGAGAGACAGACAGACATATATCTATCAAGAAAACTCACCTGGGTACATAGCAATACTCCCAAGGAGATCCTTCAAAGCTAGATCTTGAACCATTTACTTGTTGATCAAACTATTACAAATAAAATCATATGAAAACACTGAGGAGAAATTTATAATTATGGAATTCAGAAAACTAAAGTACCTCCTCGGCTATTACTCCATAAGCATGGCCAGGAAGAAATGTAAAAGACGTTCCGCTATCAATCTGTGCTTTAAAACTTGTCATTTTAAGACAAGTATTCCCAATACAAGATGAATCCACTCCAACAATGTATGTTGAACTGACCAGGAGATTTACAATCATTAGCATGTCAGCATTTTCTACGTTTTTTAGTTCAGTGAAACATGGTAAACTAATTTAAAGCACAGAATTCCATACTATAATCCATCCAAAGGCAAGAACGGGGTAGACTGTTGGATGGTTGGTCCTTGGTCCCCAAAAAACATTCTACCAGAATCATCTTCATTAAAGCACAAGGAAAAGGAATTGTGGATTAATCCTGAGTTGGCAAGAAAACTTGGAACAGAACTCTCCCCAGGTCCCAAACCTAATAGACCATCGGGGGCAACCCCATCCAAATAACCACCACTTTGCTTCATACCACACCTGCATTCAACAAAACAGACATCAGAGACAAAACCAGGAGGAAACTTGCTTTTCAGAACAAGGAGGGTAAAAACATCATCAGGCAAAGTGATATTGGAGTGAAAAGGACAGGGCAGTCAGCCACACCCAAGAACAACTGGAGCCTGAACAGAGGAGTTTGATAAACCGCCACCAAACTGAAGATGCAGTATGTCCTCAACTAACAATCCAGAACTCGATGTATTATCTGACAAGTAACTGACCATGTACGGACACTGCTGCTGGGAACTTTTACAATTCGAACCATTATCACACCAGTGATTACTGCAAGATAGATGCTTACTGGATAACGATCGAGACGGACTATATTCATTCAGATCTCTATCCTGCATAATAGATGCCCCATATGTGAAGGAGCACCTGCCAATCAATTATTGGAAATAAGTGCTAAACCTGTTATAGACTCTAAACCTCACTGAACAATTGCACCCAGAAAGGTGTCAGATTGTCATATTCCACTCCAATTGAAACCTTATCCAATCAAGGATTTGCAATTCGCATCGTTGACTATTTTCTAAACAATTACTAAAACAAGTTAACAATCAAATAGTGTATTAATAACCTTATCCGATCAACGATTCACAATCATCATCAACTATTTTTCAAATAATCAATAAAACAAGCTAATAAAACCAAATATTGTATTATTGCATTAAGTTATTAAGGCTATATGTTAGATAGTCGCGTAAACCAACATATTAGTTCCTGAAAGTGTATAGCCTAGTAACATTAGTCCTCAAACAAAATACATGAGAGTTCAAAATCACCAATCACGTTAGTGTAGAGTTAAAAAAAATGCGCGTTAAATGACAATATTAACATATCTTAAGAGGCTAACATGTTTAGATCAACCAACAAGAAATTTCATAGACTAATTTTAAACTTCCTTAGTTTCAAGAACTATGGTAACATTACGCTTAATCACAGTAACTTTACATGGTAAGAGAAATCAGAGAAGAGATATATTAGGCACCGTATTCATACCAGATTGGAATAGTAACTAGATGACAATGGAGCACACTGTACGCAGTCACACGGAATCCAAAGAAGATCACTGCCAGCGTCCAACGCCACAAGAAACGAAGTACTCGGTGTTCCTATATCAATCCACGTGTAATGTAACCTAATCACCAGAGATACACACATTATAAGATTCAAAACCACGTCGTTTAGCACGACGAGAAAAAACAGAAGAGAGACGAGTTAGGGATTAGTATTATCACCAGCCGAAGTCGTTGCCGAGCGACAATGTTTTGCTACCGTGAGTAGGAAACAGAAGCTGGTAGCGAGCGCCTCCGAGTTTGATCTTGCGTCTGAGAATGTCGTCGGCGAGAAGCATCTGGTAGTAGCGCAAGCTCTTCCGGTCTGGCCAGTCGCCGGTCGGAATTCGAACCGGTTTGATTTCATCAGCGAAGCGGTGAACGAGGCGCGCGGAAAACGTGACCGGAAGCGGCATTGCGCGTGCCGTTAGCTCCAACAACAACAATAGCAGCAACCGCCACCGCATCGAGATCGAGATCTGGCACATGCACTTGTTCCGATGCCTCGTTGAAACGGATTAAGTATGAAGATTAGTGTTAACTAGTGAAGCGAGAGTGCGCAGTGTTCATCATCGTCATCGATCGTTTCGTCCCTGTGTGGCTGTGTGTGGGAGCGAGAGCGAGAACGAGAACGAGAGTGTGAGTGGATAAAACAAAGAGAAAGAAAGTGGTGCATTTTTGGTTGGCAGTAGGAATTTAACTTAGGAGCGCTTAATTAACGGGGAAAGTTGTTGGATGTGATATGATTAGTGTTTGAAATAGTGATGGTTGAAAATGATGATTAGGATAGAAGGAGTAAGCGCACAACAGTACCGCCACGAAGCGAAACGTCACGCCTGGTGGCCCCACCGTGTCTTTACGTGCTTGAGAATAAAACGGGCTTTTATCGCCAGTCTTGATTTGTCTTTGCAACTGTGGGCTCCCCGCACTTACTTTCATTCCTTTCCTTTTACGAAATAAAAAAACAAAACAAGCATACGAGGCAAAAGCTTCTTATTTAATCTCATTACATCAAGAATAAACTTAAATAGTTGCCTGGACAGTAAGTAATCACATATATATGTCTGGTGTGGGTAGGAGATAAAGTCCCTCTCACTCAAAGAAAAAAATCTTCAAAAGGTAAACACAAATAATTATGGATCCAACTATTTCTTTGACCAATTTAACTCTAAGGAGTAGTGTTTTAAAACATATGATAATAAATAGGAAGTAGCGATCATAATTTTAAAATTTGCATTTTTATCTAAAGCTTAAGTACGTATATCCTCAAATTAATTTGTTAACATTTACACTTTTTTCTTCTAAATGTCAGTCACTTATATTTTCCTCTTAAAAATTACTCATATTTTTACTTATTTGAATTAATTCTATATAGTTTTTGTTAGATGTAAAAATGTATTTATTTATTTATTCATTTAATGTTATTTTTTCCTCTTCTGCTGCAGTGCTACAATCAATAAAAAAAAGCCCCACAAGAGCGGTGGTGGTATGGTCCAAGGTGTAAAGGCAAGTTGGGTCTTGCCTTTTTTTTCAGACTTTTAAATGCTAAGTTCGCTCCACCTTTTAAAAAATGTAAACGTCTTAAACTAACCTAACTTGATCGCTTCCTCCTCGCCCCACTTGAAAGATCTCTCTGCCCCTCACACTTCCGCTTTAGACTAGGGGGCGACAATAGTCCAAAGTTCAAAATTGATTTGAACTAGTGTATAAGTAGATTAACGTATATTTTTAGGACGGATTTAAATGGTGTTTTGAGTAGTTTCTGATTTCATGTTATACTTTTTTAAAATATAATTTTTAAATATTTTTTCTATTTAGTAAATAACATTATAATATATATATATATATATATATATATATATATATATATTATTTATTTACCTTTTTAAAATGTAGCTTAGTTTAAGTTTTATATTTATTTTATCTTTCTATTTAACTATTCAGAATAAGAAATTTATATGTATCGTAAAATGAATTCATATTTAACAAATGGAGTTCATATAATTTTAATTAAATGATTCAATCGAGAGTTCAGGTCTTAATAAGAATAGTAACAAATTTTAATCATGTTCATATCTAATTCATTACTATTTTCACTTCATTTCTCGGAAGAACATGGCATGAGCACAACAGAGTTTATTTTCGTTTAATTTCTATTGGAACGAAAACATAATTTTATTGTTTATCATGGATAATGAAAACGTATTTTCTGAAATAGAGTTTGAATTGCTTTTGAAAAAGGATATAGTTTAGTATGGTCTTCTAGTGTATGGAAGTTAATTTGTTCTGTGCACATTTTATGCTTTGTACATAATCTAAGTGTGAAGTGATTTGTATTATAACGGCTTCGTATTTTGGAAGAAGGATTTCTAGAATGTCTATCTTTTGAGAGCTTGGGTAGAGCGGACAAGCATAAAACATAATAGGTTAATTTTGGTTGAAGAAAGAAAGTGATTCAAAGAAAAACGTTCTTGGTTTAGTCAGCACGAGGACTTCTCGGTGGTAATATTCAACTGGATTTACATGAAGCCAATGACTACGGAAGTTTCCTACAAAATGATTACGTTAAAAGGAAACTTAATTGAAAGTAGAAAGAAAATAAAAATACTGTCATTAAGCAATTCAAGTTGGACAAATAATGAAATTCATAAATATTATTCAGACTTCAACAGGATTTCGCAATTTTTTTTAAATTCTCATTAATTTTATTTATCGTCGAATAATTAATTTGGTTTATTTTTTTATATCAATTTAGTTTTTTACTTTTAGTTCCTAATCTAAGCTTTAACCCGTCAAGAAACACATATGTACATATATAGACAACCCACCTTAATTGACAACGAGCAAAATTCATACAAGATTTGAAGCAGACCTAATCTTTGGTGCCCGAAGCACTTAACCAAGACGAAGGATCAAGATACAAAAGAATATTTGTTTTAAAAGAATTTATGTGCACTAGCAAGATAAATCATACTGTACAAAAATTTGTTTTCAACCATGTATCCTGTGCTCCAATTTAAAAGCTTCACACTAAAGACGGAAACAGGTATATCACTTGTTCGACCACTGGAATTCTATTTCTAAATTCCTCGAAGGGCCACTCTTACTTTCTGGCAAAAGAGTGTACTCTCCAGATACTGCTCCGAGCATTACTACCCGATCAATCTGGATTGTCACTTTCCCAAATGAACTCTGTCATCAGATAAAAATAATAGAGGGGTCAAGCCGAAGTGTAAAAGCAAAATAATTGAAGATGGATAGACTGCATTTAGTGCTGTCCAATTTTCCCACAATTACCTTTCCCATTTTGCTCTTGTTTTTGCAAGAAATGTGAAGCTTCTGGCCTTTTGGAGGACTCTCAAAGGACCATGAAAAGCTCTCTTCCCACTCCGGATTGGGGCCAGTTGAGACCACCTAACCAGCACATTCCATTATACTTAGCACATTCACTTTTCGAGGAGAAAATCAAATCAAAGTAGAAATTGTATATATTAAAAAGAAAACAAGATGTTCCTCAAACTGTATAACAAAATGACAACCACATGTTTAGGCTGCAAATCCTTGTCCCTTGAGTTCAAAACTGGAAATAGAAAATAAATTGAAGTGGGCGTGGCCCTCCACAAGATGAAAAGTGACAACCAAATACTTCCATATCAATCAAATCACCATTTAAGTCAAAAGTTACTTCAAAAGAAAAGAAAAAATCAATTTGAGTGATTATGGATTCTAAAATCTGGCAATATAACTGCAGTAGAATATGTAAACGAGGTCAACTGATTTTTTTTTTCTAGGAACTAGGAAGCAACTTTAAAGGTCCATATCCTAACTGAGAATTTTCTAATACTGGCATAATATCCAAAAGGACATAACAGATCACATTAGCTTTTTGGCATTTATGCAAGATTGACATGGAGATACAATCATATATTACTCTAACATAAAACAAGCACTCGCCAGGAGAAGATCACAAAACAAGATAATGATATGAATTATTATTAAAAATACCTTGGTTTGCCTTGGAGGAGTGTTTCCAAGCGTAAGCTTGCAAAAAACACTTGGGTTTCCGACAGATTGCTTCATATTGTTACCACGCTTGATGATCACCACCAAAGTTCCTGGCAAACACTGCAATAAAAACTCTGCCTTCTCCTGAAAGCGAGGAGGGGCAGACTGGATTAAGTACTGCAGCAAAGGAATAGCATCTGCAGCTGCTATTGATTGAGCTCTTGAAACTTCTGCTGGACATGCTGACCAAGCTTGCCTAAGCAGGAAAAGTGCATCCAAGGCAGCCTCCTGAGTAGCCTCAGAGCCTGTCTTTAAGGATGTAACCAGATGGGGAATGCTAAGTGTTGCTGGCTCAGTAGCTCTCAGTCTTGGGAAGTTGCTAAAAAGAGAATTTAAGGCTTTAAGATACTCTTCGTTCACAGTTCCAGTAGCCCATAAGTCCTTTTCAATAGCAGCTAAAAAAGATCACAAATTAAAATAGGTCATATTTACATACAGGAGAGAGGTTTGCGCAGTGAAGCAATTTATAGTGACACGCAAGAATCAACATTGCTCCCCAATCATATTAGAAACGATACCTTTATTTAGAAGACAACTTTCAATTTCAACCTATTCATTGTCTGATACATCAATAAATATGTGCAGAAAACAAGGTGCCTATTTTAGCTAGAAGAGGTTATGTAGCACAGATAAGAGTCAAGCTGTTCAGCTCATGAAGAAACTAAGGGTACAAGCCACAAGTTTTGCTATTCATCTGTTCCTTCCCCAAATTTTTGGTTCCAAGACCAATAATCAACAAAAAATTCAGCTTTGCCATTTTTTTTAAGATGCATTAATCCATGTATAACATTTTTGGTTTCTTTACAGAAAAATATTTTGAAAATCAAGCTAAGCTTCTGCTTATAAAGCAAAGAAAAATGCTTTACGAGTAGAATCAAATAACTAATTCAAGGACAAGAAAACACGTGTTGGAGATTGCCATGTGAAAAGCAACAAACACACCATTTTATATGAGAAAAGAAAATGAAGATATATAATAGTGGCTCCACATAAAAATAACAAGAATTTAAACACTGCCCCATAGGAACATAGCTCACCAGTTATTGCTCTGACTGTTTCACTAGAAGCATACTCTTGAATGGTATGATTTGAAAATAGAAGTTTAATAAACATTGCAGCCTGAACAGATGTTTCAGGATCACTTGAACCTATCAGATCCAAAATAACCTGAACCCCACCAGCCTCTGCAACTGCTCTTTTATTTGATCGACTGTTCATCACAAGGTTTTGTAGAGCACATATGGCTACAACTTTCATTTCTTCAGTTGGCTGGTCTTCAAGCACATTCACTAAAGCGCGACAGGCTGAAACTGCATCACTTGACCGAGCAAGACTCTCGTTCTGAAATAGATCACCAAGAGCCAATGTTGCTAATAACCTTGCTTGTTGTGCTTGGGTTTGTGGGTCCAGGAGATAATGGGATAATGGTACGATGGCTGATTTAGTAACTTTTGTTTCTCTGATCTTTACATTGTTCAGCAATACTTCTAAGAGTCTTGCAGCAGTTTCCTCGCACTGATGAGATCTTAGGAGCTCCAAGAGAGCCTCTATGGCGCCACTTTCAGCCATTGCTTCAGCACTTGTTCCATCATCACTTTCCAACACAAGGAGAGCATTTAATGCACCAACAACTGTACTTTCTAAGCCAGATCGAAGCAGCCTAACCAAAACAGCAACTGGAACTTCCAGGTAGTATTCAGAACTAAATTGCAGAATACTAGCCAAAACAGAGGCTGCAGATTCCCATAAAGCATGAGGAATGGAAGGATCTGCTTGCAATATAACTTTTGAAATTTCAATAACACCACCCTCTTTTGCAATTTCATTTGGCCATATCAGTGCAATACTGACTAGGGCCTTCACAGCTCTCTGTTGCAATATATGTATACCAGAACCAAGAACTCGTATAAGAGGGCCAATTACATGCTGTGTTACTGGATCTTTCTGAAGGTGTTCTTCTAAAAGAAGATGTGAGAGAAGCTCAGCAGCCAACTGTTGCACTGCTGATATTGGAGAATCAAGCAAAGGGATAAGAGGTTCAATAGCTTGGTGAGAAGACAATGTGTAATCAGCACGACACTGTGGATGTTCTAAGATATTAACCAAAACCTGCAATGCACTATGTTGTCCATCTGGCCCAAAGTCTTGTCTTATTAGCAACATAAACAGGGGTTCAACAACTTTAGCAGCTGGTGGTCCTTTTGCTATGCTAGCATTATTGGTCAATATACGCAACAATTCTGCAAAAGCTGCACATAGATAATCAGGTGCTTCATGAAGGATGTCAAGTATGCTTTCAATAACTCCTGCTTTCACCATTTCCATTTTGCAAGCTGGCCTGTCTTTTCCCAACTTGACCAGAGCTCTGGAAATGGCCTCGTGAAGTACATAATTCCTACCGTAAAGTAGGCCAACAAGAGGAATAACTGCACCATGTGCAGCAACTAATTCAGCTAGTTGCTCATCATCAACAAGCCTATCCAGTGCCCGAACAACTGAATGGTGAGAAGGACTAAACTCACTTACGAGGAGAGTGACTAGAGGTTCAACACAACGTGCAGCAGCCATTGTGGACCGGATCCTTGTATTTCCAAAAAGAACAGAACATAATTCAGCAGCATCCCCTTTGAGGTCCATTGAACAATCTGATGAAAGAATCCTACAAAGAACATCCACTGCATTCATCTCAACATCGGCAACAGCGAGTGCTTTTGAAGGGTTTTCACTCAATAGCCTAACTAATGCAGCAATTGCAGCATGCTGCTCTCTCTCTAAACCGGTATTAAGAATCTCCACCAAGGGCTGGACAGCTTGTCGAGCAGTCTCTGCATTTCTAATATGGTCAGCGGAGAATAAACTTTCCAAAGCTTTTGCAGCCCTATACCTTGCAGCTCTTCCTCCTAAACGTAGTACAGCTACAAGTTGAGTAACAGCTCCAAATGCTGATTCATGTCTCCGTATTTCTGCACTGCTAAACAGAATCCCTAACAGATCTGTGGCAGCTTCTTCTGTTGCATCTTGTGGACCTAGTGAAAGATACTTAGAAAGTGCCTCTAGGGCACCTGCCTCAACCATTACAATCTTATTTGATGGACAATCTACAGCAAGCTGAGTCAAAAGCCCAAGTGCTAAATATGGTGCACCCGGGCGTTCTGGAATCGGTTTGAGCAGATCAACTAGAGCAGGTATTGCCTTCCGAGAAGTGGCACCAGCTCTTATGTCATCAACTCTAAACAACCTCTCAAGAGCAACTTGATCAGGATAATGCACCAAAGAAAATTCCTCTGACAATTCTAAAAGATCCTGTATATCAGTATCAGCACAGCCAAGCAAGGAGATAAGTCCACCAGCTGCCCCAGAATTTGCCACAGACAGCAACGTTCCCCTGCTACCATTACAGACTAAGCTAGCTATTGATTGAGCAGCAAAATATCTGCTTGCTGATTCCTCTGACTTCAATAAATTGGCAAGTGCTGGTATTGATTTCATGGTTGCATGTGCTCGTATAATATCCCTATCCTGAAACAATATTGCCAGCAACAAAGCACAAATCCACATGCTGCTATCTTCTTTATAGTCAATCTGCATCACACCATAAGGAGCTAAGATTTGACAAACAGAAATAATAATTGTACACTAGTCTATTGTCTAACTACTATATAAACGACGAGGTGTGTATCTGTGAACAACTTTGACAAATAAGAATCTATTCATGAAAATGAGTAAATAACTATGGAAAGAATCAGATGCCACTGTATACTTCAAATTGATTGAAAACAAATACAATACCTGACTGTACAGCGAGAAACAATTTGCAATCCTGTCACTGAGAAACTCAATTGCACCCGCCTCCATTATTGCAGTTTTACATTTTTCATCGTGGCAAGCAAGAACAGTTAGTAACCATATAGCTAAGTTGGCACCAGAAACAATAGTGGTGCCAGTACTTGATTTACCATCATTGGCTTCTTTTATGCCTGCAAATGCTGATAAGGTCCCTGCCGTCATCATGCTGATAATCCAAAGTAGCCTGTGAAGAAATAAGTATATCAACAAGAGACTGAACTAGATTACCAGACAAGTTTGATAAATTGAGATCCTCCACCAGCCTCTGGTGATTTACTTTAGCAGCACAAATAAGAACAGCCACGCCCCCAATTTTGACCTTTATATTTTTAGAAGAGGAATTGATTATCCTCTTAGCTATAGAAGGTATACATCCAGGGGCAGAAACAACAATGTCTCCCAAAACAAAAGGTTGATCTTTACATAATCGAGATAAAATTTCAATAGCTTTATCCTGCAACACACTGGCGTTGAACCAGTAATGGACAGAACTATTGGGCTGATGCTTTTAGGAAATTCAGCCAATACTGCCCAAGCAGGCTTGCTGTGTGCACCATTCACTTCTGACCTGGACAGCATGGCAAGTGCTTCTAGAGCTTCTGATGTGGAACTAAGTCCATTGACAGCAAAGTCTAAGAAAGAAACTAATGCAAGAACAGTTCCAGCTCGATTCACACAATCAGTTACAGCATAATCAACTTGCCTCTTAGAATGTAAAAGGCGAGCAATTGCTGCTGCAGCCTGTGATTTTCCATAAATTGTGCCTTCACGTAATACTCTAGTAGCAGCCAAGATGACTTCTTCTGCAACAGCTTTCTCAGCAACTTCACTATCCAAAATAAGATTTGCCACAGCACATGTTGCCAACTCTGCCACTTCCAAAACTGAAGAGTTAGCTAGTGAAACTAGGGAGGGTAATGCATCTCTAGCAATAGCAACCACATCCCTGTTCTCTTTGATGGAAAGAAATATTGCAGCCAAGCAGCGCGAGGACTCCATTAAGATACTTTCTGATTCAACATTAAGCAACTTCATTGCTGACCAAAGAGTTTTAACAGCAATGCTGCTCTCACGCACATCTTTCCTTGTTTCAAAAATACCCGCCAGAGCAGACACAGACTTTGCCTGAGTTTCTTCCTTGGTTGAGCTCAGTAATTTAATCATTGTATCAATTGCATCACTGGCAGCACTACCTTCACGTAGAAGATCAGTAAGAGCAACAACTGAAAGCATACTTCTCAAAGCATCTAAAACATAAACCTTAGATTCAGGTAAATCACTGGTCAATAATGTTGTAAGCTGACTGATAGTTGCTGTATCAGATTTATGAATTAAGTGATTCAAAGTCTTTGCTGCAATCTCCTTTCCATTTGGACTTCCATTTTTCAACAGCCAAAGCAATGCAGGAACAGCATCAGCACTTTCAACACAAGCACGTATATCCTCACTGTGATCACATAGGTTCCTAAGGATTGATGCTGAGTCTTCCCTTGCCTTTGCAGATCCTGACTCCAAAATTTGAACAAGAGGAGGTATACCACCAGCAGCAGTAATAGCCCATTTACTTTCATCATTTTCATGAGATAAAAGGCAAAGGAGGGCAACAGCACATTCTTGTTGTTGTTCCGATGAAAGCCCCAGAAGAGATATCAACAGCTGAATTCCTTCACGGCCTTGAAGTGCACTCCACAAACTGCATTCAGTATTGCACAATGTCAAGAGAGATTTTAGAAGTTCATCTTGCACTTCATTAGCAGCCATCGTAATTAAACCAACAAGCAAACGTTTTGCATCAGAATTTGCAAGTTTGATTGACAGTATAGGATTGCTATACAAACTAGCTAGTGCTTCAATAGTCCGTTCCTGCACAAGGAATGACAAGCCAGTTTTAAATTGTTCAAGTAATGTCTGCTCAACTGCCAAAGGATCTGTGGCCCTGGTAGATTCTGCATTGTCGTCATATATCATAAGAGCTGAAGCTAAAGCCCCCAACGTGTCAGCAGCTTGGGCAGGCGAGGAGCATGATTCAAGGCTTTGACCAAGACTGGAGATGACATATGACAAACCACCAGAGATGTTTGCTAAAGCACACATCGCATTCTCTTGTAATGCTTGAGCATACTCACCCTGCATGAACTCTTTGGAAGGAGCTATGGTAGCATTAATCAAAGCAGGAATGCCATTGGAATTGGCTATCTCTTTTCTTGCATCTTTGCACTGAGCAGAAAGAGATTTAAGAGCACCAGCTGCTTCAGCCCTGACAGCAGCATCATTACCAGGGCTTAAAAGTTTGAGAAGTTGTTTAGTTTCCTCAGCTGTCAACAATTTTGAACAAACAGATGCATCCTCCATCATCATACAGCCAAGTAAAAAGCACACATTTGCTAAAGTGTTAGACTGCCCTGTTTTCAGTAACTTAATTAATATGTCCACCCCTCCAGCTTGTATTGTGGCATTCCAGAATCTATCAGTGTTGCTGGAGAGATTCTTCAATGCCCCAGTCAATAAATTATCAACTACATTTGTCTTCAGGCCCTTTTGCAACTGCTCCCATAGCACTGGAACTACTCCTTCAGTTGAAAAAATTTTTGATCCAACATGATCTTTGGCACCACCTTGAGAAACAGCAAAAATTGTCTTTGCAGCAGCCACTTGACCTTCAGCAGAACTGGACTTGAGCAGACCAAGCAACGGTGGAATGCATCCTCCAAGCAAGACTTTCACCCTCAACTCATTTTCTTTACAAAGTGAACCCAATACAGTTGCTGCCTGTATCTTCACATTTGAAGACCCTGACCGAAGAAGGGAAACAAGTACTGGAACTGCCTGGGAATGAGATCCAACAGCACTGAAAACATTTTCTCGAAGATCAATAAGCTCCAATAACTGCTTCAAAGAATGCTCTTTCTCCTGCATAGAAGATGAGCTCTGACGCAGCTGCTCAATGCATTGGGCAACACTTGCTAATGTACCATCTGGATCCTCCATGCTGCTGCTGTTGCTACGTTCTCTGCAAACAATTAGGAATGTAAGATACAGAATCTGTGCTTAAATTCAAATATCCATAAACCATATATATAACCATCAAATTAGATAGTTCTCATTATCTTCAATGCATGAGACTCAGAAAGGGTAAGAGAGGAACATATTACTTCTATCTTGGAAAATTTTTACACGGATGACACAGTATACCACAACAGGTAGGATTCACAAGTCACAGCTTACTTAACTATAAGCAAAGTACCAATGTAAGTGCAAGAATTTCAGTGGAGCAATACAAGCAAATGATTTGATGATTTTAAAGGCCATAAAATAATCTTTTTTAACATAATTTGCAGTCATATCCTATGTTGTAACGAACCTCAATCCCATCTTCAGAACAGAATGGGGAGGTAGAGCCTCTGATTCTTGAGCCTTCCCATCACCATTTCTTTCCTGCAATCAGAAGAATGACAACGAGAATAAACAGAATGTTAGTATTTCTCTAAATGATGGAAGTGACAAAAATTAACACGAATACGTTAGACTTAGTACTATATGGATAAGGATCAATCTTGAAGTTGTATGTGAGGAGAAATGGAAAATCAATTTGAGAAGGAACATAGCAAAACCATATATCACTACCACAACTTGTTTTTTTTTCTTTATCAAGAAATTCAAGATTTTCAAAGCATTAAATGTACATGATTGCTGCTTCTATTACAGTTGACTACTTGTTATTAGCGTAGCATACTAGCATCTTATTGCATAAAAACAGACAGGAGACCTAAAATGGAGTAAAAAATATACAGCATTATACAGTGCAGCAGAAAGCCTCTGTATAATAGACTCCAGTTTAGAATAAACGCTACAAGTAACCCATTAAAACAGATGGCCATGAATGCTATAGTCTTAAGAGAATATAATAATGCGACCTTTTTTCCATTTCTAGCATTTACCCTTCACCCAGTCCCAGAACCAAGGATATGTAGAAGGATATGTAGCAAATGATGGTAGAGTGCGTAACTAAAATAACGCTTGTTATCTACAATAGAATATTTACCATCATCTTCATATTTCTGTAAAACCATAGACGTTTCAATCAAAGAACAGTGACAGATATTTTCCAATGGGAGAGAAGAAACAGATAGTAGAATGAAATAACACACTTCCATGGTTCACAACGACGCTTTCTGGAATAGTTTGGCACACCAAAAAAAGCACAAATCAATTCTAGTTTTAGACAGATGTTCATAACCACAATTGCGACTACCATATTGCAGTTTTAGAAGTCTCCACAACCACAATTGCCGTTGCATCATCCTTCCCTTGTCCAAAATTTCTATAACCACGACTAAAATTTTAAAACATAGCGGACCGCCAAGCAATTTGAAGAAATGGTTTCCAATATGTGCAAGAGAACTTAAAGTTTTGTAAAGTTACAAGTATTTCCTAATACTCAAACACTTTTCCTCTACCAGTAATGATGATGGTATAACATAAAATGAATGAAAAAGAAAAAGAATAAACAATGAAAATCACGACGTACCATGTCATTAGCAGCAAGTGTGCTGCCATTGTGGGCAGCAAACCTCCAAGTCAGTGTGGTCGCCAGCTTCGCTTCTCGCAGACACTCCCAAACAGATCAATCCAGGACACCGCTCCTCTACAATCAGTACTGGAGAGTCTGACAGAACATCAAATCCTCCCTGTCCAAACCGAAATTCAGATTTAAATGAATCACCAGTCTTGAACAACACTAATTACACCAAAATCGCAAATGCTCCAAACAAAAATAACTAATAATATTATTAATAATAGCTACACGGTGACCTAACCAAAAGAATCTATTAAAATTGAATCGTGGAGACTGGTACACAGGCGGCAGATCAAGAGCTACCACCGAGAAATGGAAGTGCAGAAAGCGTGAAGCGTGTGAGTCAACGAAAAAGTCAAAGCGGTTACGACGAATGAATGCGAAAATATTGAAGAATGGATACGCGAAGAGGTGTGAGAAAGGAAAACACCTTCAGAGAGCGAAAAACGAAGCCGGCGTGTGAGTGTGACGGTGACTCATCGATTTGTTTTCTTGGCTTGGCGGTGGTCCGAGACAGATTTGATTTGAATAGAGGTGAGGGTGGCTCGTTAAGAAAACAGTGCGAAATGTGTGTTTTTGGGTTTTGAATGGGCGTCTTCAATGGTTGATTTTGATGGAGAGGGAGTGTCTGACAGTGAAGGAAATACGCTGTGGGTGTTTACAGTTTTCACTGTCATAAACCATTAGGAGCACCGACAACAGCTCCACCCTCTAAGCTTTGTGGCTTAATGGCTCCACATTCGCTTGAGCCAACGGTTTGGAATGGAATCACGTGTGCAAATAATGTACCTCTATGCATTCTTTATTCATCGTATATAGAATATATAGATAGAAATAAATAAATAAATAATTGGAATGTTTATTACGCTAACACTGTAACCCCAAACGTTAAAATTCGCATGAATGAAATTGTATTTGCATAAAATAAATAACGTTCGGTAAGAAGTTATTCTTAAATACTCGTGAACTAACAACTTAAATTAAGCTTTTAATGCTACAACAACGGTTGTACATGTTATCCGTACGGATTTTGTAGATTTTTTTTTTCGTCACATATAAATTGTATTTTTAAAAGTGATTTTTGCCATTTATCAAAACAGTTTCTCTTTAAACTTTTTTTAATTTTTTTAATTGGAGTTCATTTTCTAAAACTAAAATGATCCGATCCAAAATTAATATAATCTTTCCGAAGAGAAAAATACAATCGCTAAATTATTTAGATTCCATAATTAACATTAAATATACTCCAATTATTTGTTACATATATGTCCACATGTTTTTATTTTAATTGAGCTGGGGTCTTGGTTGTGGCCTAGCCATTTTATAAGCCATCTGAATTATATAGACTTTTTGTGCTTAGTTGGCAAAAGTATATTTTCTCTGGCACTCTATAGGTTTGATGACAATGGAATCCTTCCAATTTTCAAAGACAATAATAAAGTTGCTGAAGTTTAAGACAAGCCACGTTAATGTTCAAAACTTTAGCATGTTATTTCGGCCAGCTGGAACGGCAACTGGCAAGTCATGAGTTAGATTATGATGCAATAAAATCAGAGTGGGTCTTGCAGTTCGCACTTGCGCCCCGTAAGCATTTGCTGTTATCATGCAATGATTGGGACACTGCACTGTTCCAGCTTGCTAAAACACTCTTTTTCTGTTCTTAATTACATTCCTACATTAAACTAACATCGATATTGTTTTTCTGTGTTTACGTTAATTAATATTAATCTCCTTCCATCTTTGTCCAATTCCTTGCACTGTCTTACCCTTACCCCTTGTTTTATTCATTTGCTACCCATCTTTTTCTATTTTTATTGTAAGGAAATTTCTAACATGGTTATAATTTAATCATATAAACGTTAGTTTTATAAGATATTTTATTCGAGTTCATTGATGTCGTATAAAATTTAAAATCCTTATTTATAGAGTTAAATGTCCATTTTTCAGTCTTCCTCTTAATAATTTCAAAGAAATAATTTACCAACCATCAACAGTCGTCACGCAATAACTAACAACAACATTAAAACTAAAAAATCGATCACAGTAAAAAAAAATAATAAAAAGAAAGTCATACTATTAACATCTAAATAACGAAAAAATCTACAAAAATTTAAAAAATAAACCGTCGGTGTTTCTTCGACCTAAGCATCTGAACAGGAAGACTATATATCAAAGAAGAAACCATTAGCACACCAATAAACAGATTTGACAATTCTTAGGACTACAATAAAGCCATTGTGAACGACCCTCGATCACATGTGTTGAACAACCATATTATTGTTCTATTTAATTAAATATTATTTTTATATGGTCATAATATAGTATTAAAACAATATTTAAATATAATTAAATTAAGTTCATGGATTATGAAAAGTTCAAATATAAATAAAAATTATTGAAACATAAGTGTGTGTATATATATATATATATATATATATATATATATATATATATATATATATATATATATATATATATATATATATATATATATATATATATATATAGTAAGAGTGTATATATAGTAAGAGTAAACAAATGACCATTGACGACCTAATAGAGGTCAAAAAGAAAAGGGAAAAAAAGTAATAATAAACAAGCTAGACGCGGAAGTGGTGTTTTAATTAGGTTTAATCCTATACTACATCCCTATTTATGTACGAATGTCTCAATTGGGTCCTCGTTTTTTAAAGTGTATCAAAATGGTCCTTAATTTTGAAAATTGATATCAATTGAGTCCTTTCCGTTAAGTTGGCTGGACGGCGTTAAAAAAATTGATGAGTGGATGCTGAGATGACGAACGAACGCTCGTCCACCAGCGAACGAACGCTCGTCCACCAGCGAACGAACGCTCGTCCACCAGCGAACGAACGCTCGTCCACCAGAGAACGAACGCTCGTCGACCTCTTACTGCTGGACGACCGTTCGTTCCACACTGGAATACCGTTCGTTCGGTGGTCGACGAGCGTTCGTTCGCTGATGGACGAGCGTTCGTTCGCTGGTGGACGAGCGTTCGTTCATCATCTCAACATCCACTCATCAATTTTTTTAACGCCGTCCAGCCAACTTAACGGAAAGGACTCAATTGATATCAATTTTCAAAATTAAGGACCATTTTGATACACTTGAAAAAACGAGGACCCAATTAAGACATTCGTACATAAATAGGGATGTAGTATAGGATTAAACCTTTTAATTACTTTATATGTTGAGTGCCATTGAATTTAATAGAATATGAGTGACTTCGGTATTTATGTTAAAAAAATCACTATTAAGCAGTCAAATATATTTTGAATAACATTAATTTTAAATCAAACATCTATCATCCCGTATTAATAACATAATATTAATATAATAAAACATTTCATTATAATATTAAAAAAACATATACTTGATGATGTATATTAATATAATCATTTAAAATATAAAACTATAATAATATAACAAAAACATTCTAAGTTGTTTTATTCCAAAATTATGCCTAACATAATCTAACATCAAATAATGAATTATATATCTAGTTTTTCATCCACAACCCATGTTTTTTACACCTGCATATTCATTTACTCACGTCAATAAAGTGGTCATTACAAAAAACAAACACCAACAAACATTCGAGTAAACTAATTTACAAAAAACATTGTATATGTACAAAGTAATCAAAACAATTATAAAAACATAGTCATACAATTAAAGACAGTTTTAAACTTAATTTGTATGGATAAATGTATTGATATTGTAAGTTGTGCACTTATGATGACTTTTGTTGCTTTGCAAAGCTATTATCAATGGATTTCACTCTACCAGACACAATGTTAGTCCATCCCCGTCATAAGTCCTACGAAATCCCTTATATTATGATCTCTTTCTACTTTCATCATATAACTAATTTTACTTTATGAGTTTAAATAGTTATTAAAGTATCATGATATATTTATATTGAATTCATACGCCAATACATACACAAAATAAACTCAAGACTAATCCACCTTATATTAATGTACATCATCCTTAGACAATTCACATGCATAGACCAATCTAATATTAACTTCTAATATCGTTACAATTATATTATAAACAGATCATTCTCATGACAATAAATTAACTGAAAAACTCTACTAGTCCTGCTCACTTATATCACCAGTACTCAAAAGTTAACTCACTCAACAACTGGATGTCTCGCCCAACAACCCTTACATGAAACCATTTTCA
The DNA here is from genome assembly GCF_029865625.1 of Vigna umbellata. Lineage (NCBI taxonomy): Eukaryota > Viridiplantae > Streptophyta > Magnoliopsida > Fabales > Fabaceae > Vigna > Vigna umbellata. The sequence continues at coordinate 30,522,130 of NC_142173.1, read as the reverse complement.
CAATAAATTTTCCCATCGAGCCTAATGCACACCTAGTATGGTGTTCAAGGTTCGAAAAATATAGGTTGTATGTCTATCATGACGTTGAACGCTACCTCTAGGGCGCCTGAGCGTCAGCTCGCTGTTTTTTGGCACTGAGTGCCAGCTCGCTGTTTTGTGGTATTGAGTGCCAACTCCGGGGTGCCTGGGCGTTAGCTCACTGTTTTTGGCCGTTGAGCGCCCATTTCCAGGCTCCTAAGCGTCACCCCGTGTGTCCATATTTTTGCTTTTTACGTGTTTTCTAGTGATTTGTTGGGTTGTTTTTGGTCCTTTAAAGTATGGATAATTATTTCATATAAATGTTATGCAATGTGAATATGAATGATTCTGTACGTGGTTTGAGATGAATATTGTGATGAGTAGTTTGTGAATGAATTAAATGGTCGATGGACGTAATTTCATACTGATGGAGAGGTTACATGGTAGTGCATGTGTTGTTGTTGTATGAATGTATGAAGCTCTGAACTAGTGGTCTATTTCGACATCATTCATTCTCAAGTAGATAGGGGTGAGTCATGTGGTGAGAGTAGCGAGAGGTTTTTATCTATAGGCTTTGATCATTGCTATAGGCAACTGAAATGGACTAATCTTGTATGGTAGCTTGGTTTTAGCCAGTTGTATTACTATTACAAGTGCACAAACTACCAATAGTTCAACATGCACACTAAATTTGGATAAGTTTTGTCTAAATCTTGGCACGTATAAGATGATTGAATTGTTATAGTTCATTTATGAATTAATGTTTGAATTGGTTAATGTAATATATGAATTGTCTTATATATCTAGTTTACCGGTTTACTTGTGCTTTGTATGTTCATGTACTTCTAAAACATATATCTAGTTTACCATTTTACTTTTGTTGTATGTTCATGTACTTCTAAAACAAATACTAAGTGCGAAAGAAACCTATTAATCCAAAAAAAATGTATAACCCTCTTCTTCTACTAATCCGATGATATGTCAAATAATCTCAAATAAAAAAAATTAAAATAATGATATAACTCCCTCGTAATTTTTTATCCAAACACAAAATTAGAGTTTGAGACGAAAACACTTTTATCTTTAGTGCAAGCGAGTCATTTATTGGTCTTTTACCAAAATTTCTTCAACTATTCATTCATAAAACAATAATCACAAGATATTTGCCAATATAATTTTCTGACACATATTTAATTACCGGTTAAAATTATTAAAAATTATAATAAGTGCAACAAACTAACAATTCATAATGTTAGACAGTAATAACAGTGGATGAAAAAGAATAATATATTATTGTGTGAATTGCGTAGCGGGTGTCAATTATGATAATTTTTTTTTCCCTCTTGGAATGAAAATCGTAGTGGTTTTCCTATAAAGCCATGCTTACCGTGAAGCCATTCCATAGATAGTTGCATTAGCTAAATTCAGGTTCTATCTGTTGAGTAGTTTAAAATTGTAACTGTAATAACGGTCATGTAGTTTTGACCAAGCCTGTTTTACCTTTTATATACTTGTCTGTACTGTTTTCGTTGTTAAGAGTTCTTCTAATACAGTTTTTCTTCATTAAAACTCTCTCTGTTCTCACACATCACAACCTACTGTAATTGACTAACAGTGGTATTCAGAGCTTTCGTTTTCGATTCGGGACATTCGCAGAATCTCTGGTGACGATCATAGAGTGGTGCAATGGCAAACATGGTTCACAGCAATCTTCCAGTCTTCGATGGAAAAGATTATGATGACTGGTGCGTTAAGATGGAGGCGATTCTAGGGTATCAAGAGGTTGATGAAATCGTGAAACAGGGAGTTAAAGAATTTAAAGAAGATGATACAGCAGCAGCGAAGAAACTTCAGAAGGAAGAACGTCGTCTGGATTGCAAAGCAAGAATGCTTCTTCATCAATGCGTCTCTCCAACCATCTTTCAAAAGATCTCTAAAGCGTCTACTGCCAAGGAAGCCTGGGATATTCTCCAAGAAGGTTATGGGAATATGGGAAAAGTAAAAAAGGTGCGACTACAAGCGTTACAGCGTCAATATGAACTTCTGGGCATGGGGACGGAAGAAACTGTGATTGAATATATGGGCAGAATCCAGAATCTCATCAATGATATGAGGGCCTGCGGAAAAATTGTCAAGGATAGAAAATTAATTGAAAAAGTCTTGCGTACTCTAACCCCGCAGTATGATCACATTGTAATCACCATTGAAGAGTGTAAAGATCTCGATTCATTGAAAATAGAAGAATTACAGAATTCGCTTGTTGCACATGAACAGAGACTGCTTGAAAGAAAGAATGCTGAGAAAACAGCTGCCATACAAGCAACGGAGCAGGCTCTTCAAGCAAGAACAAAGCAAAACTACAAGAACCGAGGCAGAGGCCGAGGAAGATCGAGAGGTAGAGGTGGACGAAATGGTGGAAGAAATACGACCTACTCAGATCAGAATGATGAAGAAACCGGAGAAGATGGAGGTAGCAGAGGTGGTAGATGTCCGAGAGGCAGAGGCAGGAAAGGCATAGATAAACGGAACATACAGTGTTACGTTTGCAAGAAGTATGGTCACTATTCCTATGATTGCTGGCACAATGAATCTGCTACGAAGGGCAAAAGTGATGATACTGCAAATATGGCACAAGATACACATGACAGTGAATCAGAATTAGTGGTATTAATGGGTGTTGCAAGTGAAATTAGGAAAATAGACAAAGATTTGCCGACAAAGAACATGTGCTGGAAGAATGTGGATTACACGTTACCTATGGACAACATGACACGTTTCCTATGGAAGAATGTGGATTACATGTTCAGTGGAGAAATAAAGGGCAGCTGTTGTCAATCAAGTGAGAGACAACATGCAGATACAAAGATAAAAGAAAGATGCGTTATGTTGACAGACTTCAACCAAGAACATGTGGAGAATGATCAGAGTTGGTATCTTGACACAGGATGCTCTAACCATATGACTGGAAGAAGAGATTGGCTGGTTGAACTAGATTCAAGTAAGAAAAGCAAGATAAGGTTTGCAGACGACAGCATGGTAATGGCAGAAGGAGTGGGAAAAGTCTTGCTCACATGCAAGAACGGAGAAACTGCCTATATGGATGAAGTGCTATTTGTTCCCAGTATGAAGAGCAATTTATTGAGCCTTGGACAGCTTCTGGAGAAAGGTTACTCAATGATCATGCGTGACAATTCAATAGAAGTGCTTGATAAAAAAGATCGTCTAATAATCAAGGCTCCAATTGCTAAGAACAGAACCTTCAAGGTCAATCTAAATGCTTCTACCATACAATGCTTATCATCTACGAGTATTGAAGATGAAAGTTGGAAATGGCACTACAGACTAGGGCACTTAAACTTTCGAAGTTTAAGTCTATTAAACAGCAAAGAGTTAGTAAAAGGAATTCCCCTGATTACTGTTCCAGAGAAACTATGTGAAGAGTGCATACTGGGCAAACAAACCAGATCAAGGTTCGGGAAATCTGCTCCAAAACGTGCCAAACAGCCGCTTGAAATAGTGCATGCAGATGTTTGTGGTCCATTCGAGACAACTACATTTGGAGGTAATAAATATTTTCTTCTTTTTGTTGATGAATGGACAAGAAAATTATGGGTATATTTGTTAAAAGAAAAAAAAGAAGTTTACTCATATTTTGTTAAATTCTGTGCATTTGTTGAGCGACAATCTGCCCTACAAGTCAAGATACTACGGACTGATGGAGGTGGAGAATTCAACTCAGGCGAGATGAACAGGTTTTGTGAAGAAAAGGGAATTAATCATGAAGTCATAGCACCCTACACCCCACAGCACAATGGCTTAGCCGAAAGGAGAAACAGAACTCTAGTTGAGATGACAAGATGCTTGCTGAAAGGAAAGAATTTGCCACACAATCTCTGGGGAGAAGCTGTTGTTACAGCAGCCTACTTGTTGAATAGGTGCCCAACCACGGCCTTGATAGACTCTACTCCTGAAGAGGCATGGACTGGAATCAAGCCATCAATTAAACATCTGAGGATATTTGGATCAGTCTGTCATAAGCATATTCCAGATGAGAAGAGAAGAAAGTTAGAAGACAAGAGTGAAGCTTTAATACTGGTTGGATATCACAGCACAGGTGCCTACAGGATGTACAACCCGAGAAAAAAGGTGATTGTAATCAGTAGAGATGTTATTGTTGATGAATCAGCAATCTATAATTGGCAGGAATTGGAATCAATTCAAAGTGCTAACAGAATAGTTCCCAGCTGGTTAGAAGATAGGAGACCTGAGACTGGTGATCAGATGGATACAAATGGAGTTAACAACATTAGGAAATCACAACGTACCAGATTTCCTTCAACAAGACTAATAAATCATGAAGTCTATACTGATAGAGAGATTACAGAAACAGGTGAGATTTATCATGATGCCTTTCTTGTTGATACAGAGATACTTTCTTGGGAACAAGCTATAAGAGAAGAGAAATGGAAGGAAGCTATGGTAGAAGAATTAAAGGCAATTGAGAAAAATGGTACTTGGACTATGACAGAACTGCCTAGACACAAGCATCCGATAGAAGTCAAATGGGTATTCAAGACTAAACTAAAACCAGATGGAAGTATATCCAAGCTAAAAGCAAGATTGGTTGCAAAAGGCTTTCTCCAAAAGCCTGGAGTGGATTTTACGGATGTATTTGCACCAGTAGCAAGGTTAGAGACCGTAAGGCTTGTGGTTGCCATAGCAAATGCGAAAGACTGGGAAATCAGTCAGATGGACGTGAAGTCAGCCTTCTTGAATGGCCCTTTGGAAGAAGAAGTATATGTGACACAGCCTCCTGGATTTGTCAAAAAGGGTGAAGAAGCTAAAGTGTTCAAACTGAACAAGGCATTATATGGACTAAGACAAGCACCACGAGCCTGGAACACACACATTAATGCCTGGCTGATAAAGAATGGATTCAAGAAATGCAGGGTTGAGTTTGGAGTCTACTCAAAACAGGTTAGTAACAATGGCATTGTATTAATCTGTTTGTATGTAGATGATCTATTAATAACAGGTACTAATGAAGAAGAAATCAATGAGTTCAAAGCAAGGATGAAAGAAGACTTTGAGATGACTGATCTCGGAAGTCTAGGTTATTTTCTTGGGCTGGAATTCTCACGTGTAGATGGTGGAATCCTGGTGCATCAAAAGAAGTATGTAAGTGATATTTTGAAGCGGTTTGGCATGGAAAACTGCAACAGCACATGTACACCTATAATAGCCAACACAAAACTATCACTGCAAACAGAGGATGAAAGAGTTGATGCAACCTTATATAAGCAGATCGTGGGCTCACTCAGGTATGTATGCAACAGTAGACCTGATATTTCTTACAGTGTTGGATTGATCAGCAGGTATATGGGAGATCCAAGACAATCACATCTGAGTGCTGCCAAACACATATTGAGATACCTAAAGGGAACAGCAGATTATGGTCTGTTTTATCCAAAGAAACAGAGTGAAACGAATGAAGTTCTGGAAGCATGGAGTGACTCTGATTGGTCTGGAGATCAACTTGACAGAAAAAGCACTTACGGATATGTGTTCAAGTTCATGGAGGCTACATTCAGTTGGTGCTCGAAGAAGCAGAACATTGTTGCACTGTCTTCATGCGAGGCCGAATATGTGGCTGCTTCAGAAACTGCATGTCAGTGTGCGTGGATTGAAGCAATGCTTGATGAACTTGTGATCAACTATTGCAAACCAGTGAAGCTCATGGTAGATAACAAATCTGCAATCAGCCTTGCCAGAAATCCTGTGGCACATGGACGCAGCAAACACATAGAAACACGGTATCACTACTTGAGAGAGCAAGTTGATAAGAAGAAACTTGATCTTCTACATTGTCCAACTGAGGATCAAACTGCTGATATTTTTACCAAAGCACTTCGCCAAAACAGATTTCAGAAATTGAGAGAACATCTTGGAATTAGATCTTTCAACAGTTTCACTTTAGGAGGGGTGTGTTGAGTAGTTTAAAATTGTAACTGTAATAACGGTCATGTAGTTTTGACCAAGCCTGTTTTACCTTTTATATACTTGTCTGTACTGTTTTCGTTGTTAAGAGTTCTTCTAATACAGTTTTTCTTCATTAAAACTCTCTCTGTTCTCACACATCACAACCTACTGTAATTGACTAACATTTACCACTCACCTTTGACCTGTATTTATAGTTTTTGTTATGGACTTGAGATTAGTGAAAGGTTAATCACGGCCTAACTTTGGTCCAATAGCTATTAGCACTCACTTACCTTAATCTTAATCTGGTCAACTGGCAGTAGGACCGACCGACCTCCTGATATTTGGTTTTACCGTTGGCCGGTATACATGAGTCGTTGTTCATTCGGGTCATGAGCGGTGAAATCGCGTAATTGGGTAATTACTGGCCATGCGGACGTTCGGTCCACACTCTGCCGGGTCTCTATTGGTACACATTCATATGGGCGTCCGGTCATATGATGACGGGTCTCTATTGGTACACATCCATATGGGCGTCCGGTCAATATGATAATCGGTCCCTACTGGTACATAGCCATACGGACGTCCGATCCATATGCTGCCCGGTCCCTACTGTACAAACATATATCGACCAAAAAAGTTTGAAAACAATATGATAACTAGGGATGATAAATGAATTGTTTCCATGAGTAATATTATTTTTTAAATTGAGTATTAGAACGGCATGAAGAAAAAAAAAAAAATATATATATATATATATATATATATATATATATATATATATATATATATTATTACCTAACAAATTAAATGTGTCTTCCTAATTTAAGATAAAGATTAATAAAATGACGTGACGAACTTATATGAATTTTCATTTGAGAGTTAGTTTCATATGCACACATTTAATTTTTTTTATATTAACTTTATATTTATTCAATTATCATTTGATATTTTTATTTCATATTTATATAATTATAATTTATTAATTGATATTTGTTACTCGGAAAAAAACTTGTATCTTTTTTACATTTGATTCTTGATTTTTTAAACTTGTATCTTTTTTACATTTCATTCTTGATTTTTTTTTTGTGATTTTTAATTTTTGAAAAAAGGTTATTTAATTAATATTTGCATTAGTGAAGAGACGAATGCGAACTTAGTATGAGTATATCCATTGCTGAGACAGTGGTATAGGAATGGGGATGTGAATGATTTTTTAATTTGGAACGATGGGATTGTCAAACTTGTACCTTCCCAGTCCATTGTCATCCTTGATGATAAAACTATAAAGAAAAGTTCAACACTCTATGATTTTTATTAAATCTTGAAAATAAGTAAGTGTAAGACATTTGATTCATATATATGTAAGACAATAGTTAGCATAACAACAAATCAAGCAAGACACAAATATTTCGTTTGGCAAATAATATGACACTATGTAGTCTATTTACATTTGACAATACATGAATATGCTCAAACAATACATACATAAAAGCAAGCTAACCTCATACTCCAAATAACGTATACATGTTTATTTTATGTTATAGGGAATGTACGTTATTTTCTTATGCCAAAAAGATTCATTCAAAAAGCACAAGTCACATCAATATTTGATAAAGACTTAAATCATTTTCTTTAGCAATTCCTTGAGTTATGCATTGCTGAATGACTATTTACTTCATAACCTCTACATTTTAGACAAATTAAAGAAAAGGCACTCTGCCCAATAAGAGATAAGTACATCCCAATATTGGGATTTCATGCAAAAAGAAAAGAATGTTTAATGCTTCATGAAATACATTTAATGCATCATTGGAAAAAAATCAAGTTAAGATACACAAGAAGGACATTAAGAAAAGCTAAAGTTGTTCAACTTTACAAACAAATTTACATTGACTACTTTTTCGAGAGTTTATATGAAGCAAGAAGAAAAAGAAAGTAAGACAGCATAGTGTATAATGTTGAAACATTGTTCAATTTTCTAACCTCCATTAAAAAGCTTCACAAAGAACATCGTTCATGTTGATGAGTGAACAAATTAGAAAATGAGAATATTTGTCTTACTTATGTCAATACTGATTCGAGAAAGAATACTTAGTTAAGTTAATAATGATTCGTGAGAAAATATTTGGTTGAATTATGAGTGATTTGTGAAAAATATAGTTGGTTGAGTTAGGAATGACTCATGGAAAGAGTACTCAAAGTGTTAATCAAGAGTTTCTATAAACCAAAACATTACTCAAGGGGTTAGCTAGGAGTGGCTAGACACTTAAACAATACTCATTTCATACTTCACAACATTAGTCAACATAGTGGAACTAAATATGTTGATTGAGTATTAAATGCATTTTTCATGGTCAAACAAACCAATATAAAAATAAGACCCGAAAATGTTGTATAGGTGATTGTTAATTTTGTTATGATGTTGGAGAGCTACCAAAGGGGGTTAAAAAGGGTTATATATTAATTTTTACACCATTTATTAGTTTAGGCACGCTGGCCCAGTGGTGAATGCGCTGGACCTAGCTCTCCATGCGTGGGAGGACCTACCTTAAAACCTTGGCTATTGTACTTTGGGAATTAATTTTCTTTGGATGTGTTGGTGAGCTTTAGGGAGAGATGGCAGAGCTCCTTCCGACATGGACTCCAAATTGAGGTTTGGAGGGGCCAAACTACTTGTGTCAATGGCCTGGGACCGAGCTGCCAAGCTGGTTGTGACATTGGCCAGAGTTGGAGCTGTTCGAGCTCCTTGGGCCAAGTTCGGGTGCAATTGTAGGGTGAACTCAGCCTAGTGGTCCAAAAAGGCTTGTTTTAAGTTTTTTTAATTTTTAAAAGGTCAAAACCGGTGAAATGTGTATTTTTTAGGCTCATGGGCAAGAGAATGACAAATTTAGATCTAGTTTAGGTGTGTGTGTCATGAAGTTGATGATATGTATCATGTGAGTAATTATTTTAACCAAATGTCATTCTAGTGCATGTGTTTTATTGAGTTATGTTCATCCTTGTATTCATAAGTTATTATGAATGACTTTAGGGTTTCACGTGTTGTATGAACATAAGACATGAATATGTGTATTATATGATTGTATTGGATTATTGTTTTCCAAGATTGGGTTATGTTCTAGTGCAAGGTATAATCCCAAGTAAGTGTTGAGTTGTGTAAGGTTCGTATTATGTGACGTCGGGTTGCTATAGGGTTAGCATAACATGTGCTATAGGGTTGTCGGGTTATGTGTATGTAATGCCATAATGATATATGCCTAGACCATGTTGTTAATAAACTATGTCAAGTTCTTTAGGGTTGTTTTACACGGGGATGAGTTCATTTGCGCATTATTATAATTATCTCATGCAAAACTAGATTGATTTACATGAGGTTATGGTGTTTTAGGGATGGTCGACTTATATGTATTGCTATAGTTGATTCTGATGCTTCCTATGTTGCTATAATTATGTTTTATGATTGTAATGATGAGTAATTGGTGTGGTTCCATGTTTATGTGTCTTGTTAGTCTAGTATGGGGAAAATAGGGTGTGAAACCGAGTTATCCGAGTTATGGCCAAGTTGGTCGAGGTATTTGGCTGTGTTGGCAGGACTGTCCAAGTTTGAGATGTTTTGGTCCTTGGTTTCGAGGTTTTGGAACTCAAATTTGAATGTTCTTAGGGTTGTTTTAGGGTTGTTTTAGGGGTGTTTTGATGTTGTCTAACCTCTTAGTGAGGTTGACCAAGTTGTTTGAGGTGTTGTTTGAATTGTTTGTGTTTTGGCCAAGTTGTATGGTCGTGTTGTTTGGGGACCTCGGTTTTAGGGTTTTGAAAATTGTTTTTGCGTGTGGTTTAGGTTGGCTTGGGGATTTTAACAACTGATGGAGTTGTCTATGGTGTTGGCTGAGCTCTTTGAGAACTATGACGTGCTGGTCTAGGCGAGACCAAGTGATTTAAATTACTTTTCAAGTTGTGTGATGTGATTGCCAAGTTGTTGTGTGTATGTGCCGTGTTTTTTAGAGTGTTTGTAGTGTTGGTTGAATTATTTTTTTCTTATTGTTTTATGATAAACCGTGCTATTTTGTTAACTGTGTTTGAGACAATGGATTGTATGTTGTTGTCTTACATACTTTTTAGTTGTGATGCAAGAAAGTCCTTGCTTTGGTGAGTAGACCCTATTTTCATGAATAGGCAATGTTAAGACAAGATCGTCTAGAGACTAGACTATTTAAGCAACTCATGTTTTGAAGTTTAACAAAAAGCATTAAACGAAATATCGTTCTGTATGAAAAGTTGTTTTAAAGAAATAACGTCTAAGAGAAAAATATTTTGTAACATCTTTGATAGACAAAATCAAGCTTATAATAACGTTTTCTAGACTGAACTACTTGATTAATTAAGTTTATGAACAACATTTAAGAAAGAAAGTGTCTCTCTTATTAAATCATCTAACAGACGATATGGGTAATAAACAGATCTAAACGCCTAAACGAACAATGTCTCACAAATTAGCATTTTGTGAAAAAAAAAACATCTATCTTATGATAACATTGAAATTAAAATAAATTTTTATTTAATACAATGTTAATTCAAGCAAAGTGTCTTATGAAAAAAACTGTCCAATATATAAGGCTATAAATAGCTTACGATAAAACATCTAATGTTTTATACCATCTGATAATCATAAAAGTATGTTTTACCAAACAATGCATTTATTAATGATATGACAAATGATCAAATGTTTTGAACATGCAATACAACGTAACGCTTATCAACATTCAAAATATTTAATACATGTATGATAAAGTGCTTCGATGATTGTATACCTTGTTCTTGATATTTGTACATATCACTAAAGCAGATATATATGATCATATTGCACCTAAGAAAAACCCGTTGTGAGGGATGAATAACATTTTGGGAATGTTTCCCTTGAAGCCTTATGCTGTGACAGATCGTACAAGCTCTGTTTTAATAAAGGCTATGATAAAGCTTTGTACCTTTGCAAAGTAGACTTTAGTTTGACTTCCCTCCTAAAGGCTACCTGCTATCCTGAAGTCAACTTCTCTGTCTAACGGTCATCTCTCAAGAAAAGCTACAAATAGAAGGAAGCTTGAAGAGAAAATTAGAAGGTTAATATAATGAACTCGTGAACGCTCAAAACAAGCTTATTGTGGTCAAATATCGTCTGAAGCTAAATATTCTCTAAAAGAGAAAAACCTTAGCAATATCTCAATTTCTTTTGTATTGTTTTTATCCTCTCTCAGAGTTATCAATTTGTAATTTAACACTATTTGTGTTGTAAATTATGAAGAGAATTAAAACACTTGATGTTTAGCTTAGTCGAGTTAAATAGTTTAGACGTGTTGTCCACGGTTAAACCAAAAGTGATTTAAATAATTATAAACCAAGAGTGGTTAAGTTGGGACTAGTCATGTTGACTTGATGAACCAGGAGTGGTGAGAATACTCTTTGTAAACTTGGAGAGGTAAAACTCATGTAATCCTTTTAAAGATTAATGGAACTCCTTAAGAGTTCTTAAGGGAGAACTGGACGTAGCTTAGGTTGAGTGAACTAGTATAAAATTTGTGCTTAATGCTTTTCTCTTTGAAACATTTTCCATTTACGTACTTCATAAAAACCAACGTCTAAACATCTTATATAAATTATATATCTTTTACAATCCATTCTACGTTGCTTTGTGAAAGAATTTCAAAAATATTATTCACCCCCTTCTAGTGTTTTCCTATGATTTTAGGCAAGTCCCACGTTGGTGCATTAACCTTGTTTTGGTGAATAGGCAAAGTACTATGTTAGTGTGTGAGTCCTATTTTGGTGAATAGAAAAGTACTACGTTAGTGCGTAGGCCCGATTTTGGTACACTGATCGTGTGTGTTGAAGTACGGAGGACAACATATAGCGATAATGATTGGTGGTGACATGGTTTATCTTGATAAGAGTTTGAATTAACAATGTGTTTTATGTTGTGAAATGGATTGATGTTATGATCTTATACATTATTAGATAATTGTATTATAATAATTGTATTATTATATGTGTTTTTGGATGTTGATGTTGTTAGCTCACCCTTCCATTTGTGGTGATGGATTCCATCTACGATAATATTATTTATACAGAGAGCAAATGATGTTATAAAGGATATTGCGGATGATGTTGATGTAGTGTAGATCAAGAGGTGAGTGAGAAATTATTTTCGGGGTTTTCAAACTTTATTTCCTTTGAATAAATTATTATGTTGAGAAACTTTAGTACGATATTCCTAGTTGTATCGAGATTGTTTATTATGTCCACTAGTTTTAATTAATTTTACGATCATGTAATGAGGTTTTTAAATATTTTACTATATTGTGATGGTATCAAAGTTGTATTTATCTTAATTAAATAGCGTTGTTTTAATTATACATGGCATCCTAAATCGAGGTGTTACATTAAGTAAAAATGACTACGAATTTAAATAATATTTATTTTATACTTTTCAACATTAGTCAAGTTAAATATTTTGATTGAAAAGTAAATTTAGTATGTATGTTCAAACAAATCAACATAAAAATACTTTATGTATCTCTCTTTCTCCTTGTATGTTTACATTGCACTTTATTTACTATTATTATTTATTATTATTTGTACTAATTTGAGAAGAAGTGTCGTGACAATACATATCTAAAACATTTTATAAAGGTACATAATTGCAATTTTTGCACACAATAGTTGCACGAGCATTAATTAATCACTTGTGACCAAAAAAACTAATACATAGATATTCCTTATTGAACAATATTTACAATAAAATTTAAAAATTAATTAAAATATAATTTAATCTTTTTTATAATATATATATATATATATATATATATATATATATATATATATATTATTTTAATTAAAACAATAGATGACTCATGTATCTTGTTTACATTTTAAAACAAATTAATACCCTTAAAAATGCGTTATCCATTGTTTTAACTATTATATATATATATATATATATATATATATATATATATATATATATATATATATATATATATATATATATATATATATATTATCTACCTGTGCTACTAACGCACATAATTATGTTATGATAATAAATTTATTATGAATACAATTTAATTATATATGAACTAAATTTAGAATATTATATGTTTATCTATATTTATCCACCTATACTACTAACGCTTATGTTATGGTCATACAAATAAATTTGTTATGAATATAATTTTTATATATATGAACTAAATTTTAATTAATTTATCATTGGTTAGCTAATGATTTTGTTAATTGTATTGATCATCTACCATGTTGATTATATTTGGATTACTATTCGTGTGGCAAGTAGTCATCCAAAATTCATTTTTGGAATCTAATGTTTATAATGGGAAATTTATCCTTTGTTTATAATGATATCACAATAATTCATATAATTTTAAAGCTTGGTATTGAATGTCTGATTATCTATTAACAAAAGCTACTCGATAGTTTTTGTTTCTTTTAAAATACATGAAAATTTTGAGAATTTACTCTAGAAAGGTTTTCAAAATAGACTTTGTTGTGGACTTGGATGCTAAACGGTATAACACGCAACATATTCCTATTAGTAGAGAGTGTTTGTCCCTCCACTACCCCGTCTTCTCCCTCCACCTTCTCAATTTTTTCTAAATTCTAATTTTATTCTTTTTACTTTTACCCTTACTTATTTTACTTTTTATTTTTTAAAATCTTAATCCCTTTCACTTTCACCCTTTTTCTTAGAGGCAAGGCCCCACCTCCCACCCCCACTTTCACTTTCTCTCTTGTTTTTCAATTTTCACATCCGTTAACACCATTCTCCATTTTCACCTTTTCTTCATTCTTTATTCTCGAAATCTTAGTTACGTTATATTGTATATGGTTTGATCACTTTTGTCATGTTTTTTAAAAAGTAATGGAAAAAAGTTGACAGTTTGAGCAACAAATTTCATGTGGTAGCTCATCAACATATGTGAATGTGAGGATTTCTCAATGTGGTGTAGGTTCAATAAACTAGTTCTGATATTCAAAGTCACAAGGTGTCATATATGATGGTGACGTAGAGAAAGTGAAGGGGACTCGTGACATTGTTGGCGAAGAAGATGGTAGGAATTAAATAGATTAGGTGTTAACGGATTTGGAAATTGAAAAGAAAGAGAGAAAGTGAAAGTGAAGGTGAGGGGTGGGGGCTTACCTCCGAGAGACAGAGTGAAAGTGAAAGGGGATTAGGGTTTTAAAAAATAAAAAGGGTAAGATTGGAATTTAGAAAAAATTGGGGAGGTGGGAGAAGATGGGGTGGTGGAGGGAGTAACACTCATTAGTAGATCTGGGGTGTTGCTCCCTCCACCTCCCCAACTTTTCTGATTTTTTTTAATTACAAAATTAACCTTTTCTTTTACCTTTTTCAACCTTTTTACTTTTTTATTTTTTTACTTTTAATGTTATTTACCAAATCCTACATACTTTACTTTTACTCTCTACTCACAGTCTCACCCCCCCAAAGCTTTCTCTTAGTTTTGAGATCCGTCTTTTCTTCTTCACCTCCGTCACACTCTTTTCTCTTGGTGAGACTTCTCATCCAAACTCTACCTTTGCTCTCAATTGTGGTGCGGTGCAATGGTGTGGTTGTTCTTGTTGTTCGTGGTGCAGTGGTGTTTCGTTGATACGGTGGTGTTTCTCTTGTATTGGTGGTGCGTGGTGCAGATCTTCGTTCGTCTACTAAGTGTTGTTCCATTTTTAGTCTTTAGTATGCATGCACATACCTTTGATTTACTACTTTGAATGTGTGCATGTTTGGTTTACTGGTGTTTCGTTGTGCTGCCCTTTTTGTGTGCAGGAAGACAATAATTGCTCAGGCCAGAACGGATGTCGCATATCCGTTTAGCCTTGAAACAGATGTCGCATATCTGTCGACGGATGTCGCACATCTGTTTCAAGGCCAAACGGATATGGGCATCCGTTTTGGCTTTGGGTGGTTTTTTTTGTTTTTTTTTCTTTTAGTTTATTAATTTTTTTTATTTGAATGTATATATAGATTTATTTAAATTTAGTTTTTATTTTAATTTGTTAGTGGAATTTTTTTTAATTTAGTTATTCAATTATTATTTATTTAATTATTTCAATAGAAAATTAAAACTGATAATATGTGATTAATCTAATGTGTCACATCCGTTCACGGATATGTCATATTTGTGGAGGTTGTTAATTTTTTTTTTTAGTTTTTATATTATTAATTTAAGAGTATCTTTCTCCTAATTTTATTCATTGGTTGATGCATACTAGGACATCTGCAAACCAGCACAAGGCTTTTTCCATTTTAAAAATTGCATGTATATATAGGTATTATATGCACACCTCTAATTATAAGTGTGTTTAATGTTTTTTTTTCGACAAGATACTTAGATACGCAACTGAACAATTGAAAAATTGGTGGTGAGATGGATCTTGAAATCAATCAAACATTTGTTATCATCTACGAATATGACTTGATAATTTTGAAATCTTAATACAAAGAGTTTGCCAAAAATAAAAGGGTTAGCAGAGGGGACACCTAAGGGATTAGCCTTTTTGACTTAAATAAAATGAAGATTTTTCTACATTTGTTCTATTCTGCTTTGATGCAATTCTTTTTTTCATCCAAATTATTAGTTTAAATTATATTTTATCATTGGATACTGGTTGGTACACTTATTCAGTTGTCACCCTATTAGTAGTGCATTGATGGCTTCACAAAATATCCCATAACTGTTTGGAGTGGGAATTAAAGACGTGAGTTCCAAAACAATACGTATTAGCAGTGTGTGATGGCTTCAAAGAGTTCCAATGCTAAAACAAAACAATACGTATTTTCTCGTTTATTTGGTATCACCATGCAGAACGAAAATATTTAATGTTTGTATATTGGATTCCTGCATCTGCAGATACTATTCCAGCAAATGCCACACACCGCGTGGAGTCTAGAAATTCCCTACTGGCGTTTGGCGTTGTTGACCAGGGAGAAGACATTCGTTTTACCTTAAACGGATGTTGACATCCGTCGATGGATGCTGACATCCGTTTAAGGTTTTACACATTAATTTAAAGGTTAATTTAGGGTAGACTACGTACTTATACGCACATCTTCACCCTTTGCACCTTCAAGCACTACGGAGACCTTCAAACACCACCGACATGAATTCGTAACAATTTCTCCCACCAGCAACCTCTCACTCACCACAATCCTACCCCACAATGAAAAAAAGATAGGACAAAGAATGAACGTAAAACAAAAAGAAAAAGAGCACAATAAAACAACGAAGTAGAACGTGAGGAAAAAAAGATTGTGTGCCGCACATAAGAGATTGGAGTTAAAAAATATTAACCTAAAAGAAAAACTTTACTTAAGGATAAAATAAAAATAAAGAGATGAAAAGAGGGATAAAAGTAGAATGGAGAGTTGGAGGTTGAGCAACACCCATTGCACTCTTTAATCAAGGTCTTGTCAACAATAGTGTAGAGTACATAGTATTGATAGAGGCAACTAAGGAATGGATATGGTTAAAGGGTTTGTTAACTTGTTTTGAGGTACTTTGGTTTGAATTTTTGTATTGTATGTTTCTTGTGTTGTGGTACTCTTGCTTTAGAAACAAATAAGACCCTTTGCATATTCTAAAGATAATAATCAGCAATGTTAGCTAAAAGTATTTGGTACGTAAGAAGAAGATTTACTAAAAAAATACAACAAATGTGAATAAAAAAAATCTAAATTTTAATATAGCTGCAAAAATAAGAACACCATCAAGATAGCATCGCCAACTCAAGATTTTGGATAAGATTTTTGAATGGTAGAAAGGAAATATTGATTAACATTTGATCTAAGGAAATAGTTTAGGCTATTTTTTTCAAGGGGCATAGGTGGTGGTGTATCCTCGAGATAGGTCCACACTAGGTTCTCAAGGTTACCAACGCAAATAATTGAGTTTTGCTTAGAGAAAAAAATAATAACACATTATTCATTATTTTATATCAATGTCTACATTCACATTTTCTATTAATTTCTTTTCTTACGTCAACAGCACATAGTTTTTTCTCATATATCTGCTGTTCCATTTAGAAAATTTTATTATTAGTTTTAAAAAGACCACTTTGAATAATATTAGTTTGTTTTTGGCTAAAATACTGATTAACTTTTACTATAAGAACACTAAATTTTAGTTCTTCCTAATTATAATTAGGGATAGAAGGAGTATTAATTATTGTATAAAAGAAGTAGACACAAGTTTCAAGGATAATATTGTTGAAGTGAATTTTGTTTTTATCTAATAAATTATTTTATGCGTATACAGTATGGAATTGAAGTTTGTCAACAAAATTCTAAGACCTAATTGTTTGTCTATTTTATTAAATTAGTGTCGATCCTATATATACAGTATTTGGCATAGGGAATGGTATTTTTGGAAAATGGGTCCCTTTGCATCGAACCTCATTTGTGTTTCCAAGTTTAAAATCTTTGTGGGTTGCTTCTTTAGTCAAATCTCACTTCTCAACAAACCAACCAACCTAAAGATATTGGTAGTTTCTTGCCTCCCTAACGGTCCAAGAACAATTCTCCTTTTAAATCTACAATTAATAATTATATGCATATATGCAATATAATGATTTAATAATAGATCACAGATATGTTTAATAAATTATAAATCTTTTTGGTAATACACAATACAATAAATATTTTTAGAATAAATTTTAATTCATGTATATCATATTTAAAGATTAATTTTATAAAATGAAATTTTTACTAACTTATTCAAAACTTAATCTTTAAAAAGTGTATCGGTTGATTAAAATTTAAACATATCAAATAAACAAGAAAAACATCACTGATTGGGAAATCACTTTAGCCTTATTACATAAATTAAAAAAAAAAACAGAGTATGTTAATAAGAGAAAGAATGATGAAAAATCCTAAAATCCTAGTTTCAAAATACCTAATAATATTTCCATGTTCATGCGCCTCCACTACATTGACCGTATAAGTGCACCTAATCACGTTGTCTTAGACGGCGGGTTGGTTATGGTTTGACAGTTGCGAAAAGAAAATAAAAATAAAAATAAAAATAAAAATAAAATATCATTACTCTACCTAACTCACCTGCCTATGAAGTCTTTTTGGCCTGCAATTATTCTATTCATTCCACTGTGTTTTATAGTAAGAAATTGAACCAACTCAACAGTGTTTTAAAGTTCAGATTTCATTCTTGAAAAAACCATCTTAAAAAACCATCTTAAAACCAAGAACAATTATACATATAAACTATTCTGGTTTTAATATTTAAGATTAAAATAATACTCTGGAATCTTCTTCTATTTGAGAAAAAGTATCTCCAATATCCTTTTCTTTTCTTGAGAAAACTTTGACTCACTGGTACTATATCTATTCAGAGTCTATGTTAAATGAATAGTTATTTCTACCAAATTCAATTAAGAAACTGTAAGCATGCTAAAGTTACCTCGTTTTGCTCACTTGATAGTTCGTACCAACGGCTTCAACTGTTTATAATTATTTTTTTTATTCATATAGAAAAAAACTCAATTTGTGTATCACGGCCTCAAACATGACTTTTTTTATTGATAATTATATAAAACAGTTAC
Organism: Vigna umbellata; assembly: GCF_029865625.1. NCBI lineage: Eukaryota > Viridiplantae > Streptophyta > Magnoliopsida > Fabales > Fabaceae > Vigna > Vigna umbellata. The sequence continues at coordinate 30,503,494 of NC_142173.1, read as the reverse complement.
ATCATTCTTAATTATCAATAACAACTGTTAAAATTTCGAAAACGATATATCTGATCATGTGATCGTAACGAAATTACCCGTCATGTATAAGTTCCACCACACTTAAGGGTTAAAAAATTAAAATAAAATATTATTAAAATATTCTTAGTGAAGTTTTTTTTTCTTAAATGAAAAATTTATTAAATATAAAGTACTCTATACAATCAAATATATGTCGACCTTGTTAATATTAATTTCTTCTCATGATAACTTAGTGTTCAACACATTTTGGATGTTATATGTTAAAAACTAAATGTTACTAATTAAATACTACTTACTAAGGGTTAATATATGCTGGTTGTAAGTTGAGTACTACATACTAAGAATTAATAATTGACTCAGTATTACCCAGTAAAGATTAATAGCTGACTATCGAAAGTTGAGAACTATTCATCAAAGGTTAATGTTTGTTTGTCGAAGCTTGAGAACTAAAGACCAAATGATATATACTGTATGTGTCATATGTTGAAAGTCTAGCATGTCGAATGTCGCGTTTCCTAGTAATGGATGTATGCCTCTTGCCTAGAGCTATGTGCTACCTGTAGAACCTGGTGTTGTTTAGTGATATCTAATTGCCATTTGTTGGGAGCCACATGCTTTCTTCCATTGTTTTGTACCACCTACCGAAGATAATGATGAATCACATATTGTATAACTTAGCCAAAACTGGCTAATCATCACTTCAGGTAAATGGATCATTGGGCCACTAGGCCCATTTAGATAAGGGCCCACATCCAGACCCATTTAGATAAGGGCAACAAGTATTAAATCATGTTATAAATACAATAATAATCAAGGTTTGACTTTTACTCATTAATTGTGATTTTTTCATTGACACATATATAGCTAACTTGAGTGTCAAATAATCTTATGCAGGCATGACCGCCATATATTTTATGTAGGATGAGTACTAAGAGGAAGAAGGAAGAAGTTGACAAAGTGAAGGTTGAATGAGTCCGTGAAGTTGAAGTTATCTTTACAGGGTACCTCTTTAGCTTTGTAAGAACAATTGACGTCCACCATAGGGTCAAAAAGTATTCTTTGAAGAAAAGTTCGATTTGAAGAAGAGATTAAGTATGGTGTCCACTAGAAGTAAAGTAGTTGGAGAGAAGGATGTGGGACCCTCCTCGGCCAGTATAGTTGTGATCTTGAAAGCTTAAGCCAAGATGCAATAAGAGTACATGAAATTTAAAAAGAGGAGTGTGTAAGAGACGGAGGCATTGAAAGAAGAGAACATCGTGTTGAGGAGGAGTATTGAGGTCGAGGCCACAATTAGAAAGGAAAAGGACAAGGAAGTTGTTGAAATTGTTGTCTTGGTGTAGAGGACCCCTCACACCTTCTCAATCCAAGGGAACGAGGCCAAGAGTGAGTGTCACCTCACCCCTAAGTCTCACTACTTTATGGTAGTTGGAGAGAAGTGTCGTCATCCTTTCATAGTTGGCATGACTGACACCTTCCTTCTTAAGCAATGGAAGTCATTAGCTTTGGACTATTATGATGACAACATTGATTCAAACGAGCATGATGCAATCTATGTTACACAAGTTAGTTTGTACTCAATTAACGATGTCGCCATGTTGAAGACCTTTGCTACAACTATTAAGGAGCAACCCTAGAGTGGTTCATTGGTCTCCCAAAGATTCTTTCACAAAGAGAAATCACAACTCCAAACTTCTGAAAAATGATCATGAATAACAACAACAGAGTCATTTTCAAAGAGAACAAGATTTTTCAGATTTCTAGAATGATTTTTGTACATATACTCAAATTTTTTCAAGAGAGGAACATTCCATGATTATCTCTTTTGTCTTTAACATCCACATTTGATATTTGATCTGTAGCACTATGAATCTATGTAGAATAGCTTATCTGCAAAATTAGAGTAAATTATGCATGCAATAGATTTAAATTTTCTTATCACTTTTGTTGCTTTTGAACATTAATCATTTAATGTCATTTAATGCTCTTTAATGCTCGCTCAAAAAAACAAAGTGTTTTTTTGATTTCGTACCATTAGGTAGCATTTTATAATTAAGCTCTTTTGATTTAAAGATATCAATCGTATAGATGCTTCATCATAAGATGACGTGTCTATTTTTTTTATGGTATCAACTTGATTCAAGTAAACACTTCTTTTGTTTTTGTCTCTTTGTAAACAGATAGTGTTTAGCTTGCTTAGGCTTTCTTATGTGTTTTAATAGTTTCTTTTAGTTGTTTTAGCTAAAGGCATTGTCTTAACCTATTTCGTTTTCAAGAGAAGTCAAATACCTAATTCAGGTATTTGGAGCATTCAACATTTAGCTCAATTCTCTCTCAGAAACTTTTAGACAAGAAATCGTCTAGTCAAGTGTCTCGTTATTCTAGCCTAAATGTTTTTCTATTTCCTAGGACCTAAGTGTTTTCCTATAATTTTTATGTTTAAGATTCAGGTTCTAGTTTTGTTTGTTTCTAGTTTTCCTATAAAATGAAGAAAATAACAACAATTATGTCATAACCAACACATACACAAACAAAACACGAAAATCTCAATATTATCTTACACTAATTACTATATTTTTTATTGGGATTGACTAGGTGATACCAAGAATGATACAAATACTCAGTTGTAATCTTGTTGAAGATTATAGTGGAACTCTCCTATAACACTATTCAATCCCCCTTATAGTATTTTCCAGGTACTTCAGTTGGTATTAGAGCTAACCTCGTAAGGTTAGTTCTTGACAGGACTCAAGAAAATGATCCTCTAAGACATGGAAAACAAGGGCTACACTGTCAATTGTCCTCCTCTATTCAAAGGAGAGAAGTTCGACTACTAGAAACAAAGAATGATCGCATTCTTTGAATTTTATCACATTGTTATGTGGGATGTCGTCGAGAAAGGCAACTATATGTACCTCTGGATGAAGGAGAGTCGCTTGCAAAAAGAAAATAGACTGACAAACAGAAAAATGGTACCTACTAAACTCCAAGGCTTGTAACTCATTGATGTGTGCTCTCTCTGAGGAGGAATATCGAAAGGTTCACACTTATCAAGGAGAAAATAAAATGTGGGACACCCCACATACGAGGGATCAAGTAAGGTAAAAAGAAACAAACTCAGTTTATTGACAAAACAATATGAATTGTTCACCGTGCTAGAAAATCAAAACATTTAGAGCATGTTTAGTAGATTCCAAACAATCCTCAATGAGCTCAAGTTCCTAAGAAAATCCTACGACAACTTTGACCACATTGACAAAATCCTACACAGTCATCCTAGACAATGGAAACCACAGGTTACCGCTCTCAGAACTTTAAAAAATCTCGATGGCATGAGTTTAGAAGAGTTGATCAGAATTTTAAAGGTGCATAAGCTTGAACTTCAACAAGATGGCAAAAAAAAGAGAAAAGCATCACTCTTAAGGCCACCAAAAAGACAACTACAATGGCTCTCAGAACAGATGAATCCTTAGAAGAGTCTGATGATGAACAAAACTCTATGGATGAAAACGAGGAAGAGGAACTCTCATTCATCTCAAGAAAACTTCACTCAATGTGGAAAAGAAAAGAGACACAATGTTCAAGGATAGACACACAAGATCTAGCTCAAGAAGGTAGCCACACTATATTTTAAGGGTTCCTCAAGCAATACCATCCACATCTACCCCTACTCCACTTGACGTTTGGTCATCACGTATTGCAACAGTTCAGGCATCATCCCTGCTTTGGTACCCACACCACACCCTCCTGTGGTTCCTACACCATTTGTATCCATAACCACACCTTTACACATTCCTTATATACCTTCCTCATCTACTAATATTTTTAATCCATTAAATGCTCCTGATTCAGTTGTTGATGTAATTGATCATCCTCTTCATGATTAATAAATGATTGAACCTTATGATTGAGGGTAATAACCAATCATCTTCAAAATTTGTATTTAGATGACTTGTTTTACCTTGCTTAATTTTGATGACTCTTTTTGTATTCATCTTTAGGTTTCTTCTTTCTAGAGTTGCTTCTCAGGCCATCACAAGGTCTATTAAGCAACAATTTCTAAAGCCTTAGCAATCATGGGGAGAAATACCTCCAAAAGACAAATATCCATTCCAGCAACGATTTAAGGTAAAAATTCATCAAACTTATTCTTATTGTTTATTCATGTATGTTAAGTCAAATGCAAAATAAAGTTAATTGATGGTATACTTTAAATACCATGCATATTGTGTCATCAAGATGATTTGAACTTGATTTATTGAACTTGATTTATTGTTACGATGAAAGTTCAGGAAAGACTTGAGCATGAAGCTCAAATTCAAAAAAAATTCCCCAACAAAGCATCTCATAACTATTTGAGATGTTTAGAGATGTTATAACTACAAGAGAACGCCCTTATAGGATTGGGGAGCATATCTAGAACTCCATTGTTAGTACATTGAAATTCTCTCGATTATAGTAATAAATGTGTTACAATTCCATTACCACTTATGAGCATGACACTTGTATGGTATAAACTTTTATTCCTTTTGTTATCATATTAATCCAACTAGGGGTGCCAAAAAAATTTGTGTCCGCAGATATTCGCAGATAAAATCCACGTCGGGTAGCTGCTACCCATAGATATTTACTAGCTGCGAGTTGCGGGTAGCGAATATTTTGATACTCGCTTATAAACGGGTTCGGTGCGAGTATTATACTACCCGACCCGCGAGTACCCGTTACCAGCAAATAATAAAAATAATAACTTAATTTACATTTTATTTAATTTAATTTAATTTAAAATCAAATTAATTTATATATTTTGGGATTAAATTTAATTAAAATTAAATTTTAGTTTATATTTTATTTCATTTATATATATATATATATATATATATATATATATATATATATTTATTTTAAAAATGTATAAAATAATATTTTTTTAATATTTGCAGGTATTCTTGGGTGGCCACGAGATTTAAAATATCTGCGAATTTTTTTGAAACGCACAAAGTTTTCATTTTCAGGTCAGGTTGTAGGTAGACACTATCTATACCCGACACAACCTGTTGTCATCCCTAAATCCAACACTTATGTCTTTTCAAATTCATGTATATATAACATCATATTTTGTTGCAGGTACGAGATATAGGACGAGTTGTGCATGTTGATGAGGTATTTCAACAAACTCTTCTTCAAAAGAGATCTATCCAGTTTATTGTTGAAAGGTCACACAAGACACAACACTTTTACTATTATTTGCTATAAACTATAAACTTTTACTATTATTTAACTAACTTTTTAATAGGAAGAATTTTCAAGTTGACTCTCATAAGTTATATTTGAGCAATGGTCATGTCTTGATGCATCAAAAGAGCATAATGATGAGGATGACATCATTAGGACACTGTGCTAGGTTAACGTTGTCAGTGAAAAAAATAAAGAATGACTATATGGGATAGGACAACTTACTCAAATCACACTACTAAAAGAGGCACTCTCAAGCACCAACCATCTTCTTCCAACAGTGCTAAAGAGGTTGGTATCCACCTCATGCAACGACTAGAAGCACGTGATTAGGCTTATGATGATTTGAGTCGCAAGTTTGCCACTTTGCAAAATATGGTCATGAGATTCTTGTCTCTGGAAGCACAGAGTTGTCTTCAACAGCCTTAGTCTAACCCAATATCGTCCCATCAACAACTCAGTAAAAGCCCACCCCACCCCACTCCAGCTACAATTCCAACAGCAGCAATAAAACCCTAAAGAAGAAGAAAATTATGATGGATACGTAGTTTATTAGGACTTTGTTACTTATAGACATACTTTTAAAAATTTTATGGTTGTCTAAATTGCCTTATAAACATGTTTGTGATGTTTGTCTGATATTGTATTAATGTTTGTTTGGATTTTATTGTTTGGTTGGTTTTTCCAATTTGTATTGCCTTTGTTTATGTCCAGGATGTTTGTGTGGTAAGTAGGAAATAAATCCAATACATTAGAAACTACCATGTCATTTATCGACATAATTTATCGATGGATAAATTCGTCAGTAATCACCCACACTATTCATGTAATTATTGATGGATTCATCCTTTGATAGGATACATCCATATGTAATTACAAAAATATATATTCGTCGATAATTATTGATGGACGATATCGATCGATAAATTTTACCTACAATATTTTTATCGACAGATTTTAATCTATTTGTAATTTATCGAAAAACAATGATTATCAACGAATTTTTATTATTTTCGATAGATATTGACCATCAATTATTTCAGTTCTTTTAGTGGTTGTAGAGATGTTATTTATGATATATATATATATATATATATATATATATATATATATATATATATATATATATATATATATATATATATATATATATATATATATTATTTCTTTTATTTTCATTTTAAAAAAGTGTTTGTTTTCTTTTAATCCCTATAAATGTTACTTTTTTATTTTATTTTCAATAAATATATAACTTTATGTACATGATATTACAAAATACAACTAAATTTAACTTTGACGTCAAATTAATAAGAAGGATGATTTTAAAAAAGTTGTCAAGGATTAAACTAACAACAAAAGTTTAAGTAGCAAAACTAAAATAATTGTAAACGTTAGGTACAAAAACTTAATTAAACCAAAATATAATAATTATTGTTAAAAGTAAATATATCTAAAAAGGACTGTCGACTAACCTAGCATACATAAACCCATTAGAAATGCAGACAAACTAAACAGGCCATGTCAAAAGCAATCAAATTTAATTGAGCTAGCAATCAATCCATTTTAACACTTCCAATATTAAAATTTTATAGTATAACCATAAACCATGCATATTTTTAATGAAATAGAATTATTTAAAATAGATAGGATACTATAATAATAACCCTAGTGAGACCTACTCATTGATAACATAAATTGCGAGTCGCACGCATGAAGCAGTACGGGACAAGAAGATGTTGGGGACCCAACGAAACATGGATGAAAATGTGAAGAACAACCAAAGGTGATTAATTTAATCTTATGTGTTAATTAATTGGACCCACATGAATTCTACATAGAGTAATGCACAACTCTGCTGCTCTTTTTCTTTTCTTTTTTTTCTTAATTATTATATAATGCAGGCCTCCTTCATTCCCTAACCCCACCACCCTCTCTTGCTTTCTCTCTCTCTCACACACACACACACACGCCCTCTGTCTTTTCTTCCTTTTATTTACTTTATTTTCAACTATAAATCCTTCTTTTGTTGCTCTACCATTCTCATGTCCTTTTAGAAGTTTCAGAAGAAGGGAAACATGAAAGATGGTGGTAGGAAGCAGGGTGCACCCTCACCCTGTGCTGCATGCAAGCTCCTTAGGAGAAGGTGTGCTCAGGATTGTGTTTTTGCTCCTTATTTTCCTGCTGATGAACCCCACAAGTTTGCCAATGTTCACAGAGTCTTTGGTGCCAGCAATGTCAATAAGATGCTTCAGGTTCTTTCCTCTCTTATATTAAATGCTTCATTCCTTCAGGATTCTCCTTATTATCTTACATGCATCTCAACATTTTACTTTTCACCAACTATGATCTTGTTTCCTAGGTCGCTTTTTACTTTTTTCTTTCAATTCTTTTTGTGAATAACATGTAACTAAGAAATATTGAAATTCATAAGTCAAGTTTCTGAACAAAATTAGTATTCAATAAAATGAAAAAATAATAACGTAAATAACTCAAAAAACAGTTTTTTTTTTCTCTTTCTCAACCACCTTTCAAGCATATGAACTCTATTAGGTTCAAAGACTGCAGACTTTCTTAACGAATTTATGGTGTCTGTTTTTGGTATAAAGATCGACAACCTTGCAGACTAGTGCGACGCTTTCCTTGACCATTGCTCAATCTTTCACATTATTTTCTTGTAAGCTTTAACATGCTTCTGTCTTTTCTTCTTACTTTAAACTATTTACGTTATATATATACATGGTAGCTAGTACATTTGTTTATGGCATGTTTCTATCTTCTGCCGATTATTTTCCATGGTTGTGGAACTATAGCATATAGAAATTCCGTAATATGATATACGAAAATGATTTGGTGTGAAAAAGTTTGAAAATAATACTAGCTTAATTTATTTGTATGCATTAGACAAAGTTGTATGTATCGGTGTGTGGAAAATATAATATAGAATTATTGGTACGTTGAATTAAGCTTTGGAGAGAAGTGATTGTGAAAAACCACGAATTGATACTTTTTTTTTTCTAAGTAGCCCTTGAAAAATTAGAAAAGGTGGAGAAGATTAGGCATTCGGCGCCTTCAAACCTCACATCTCACGTCTCACGTCCTAATCCCTTTGTCTGCTTTTCCATTCATTCGTATTTCAATATTAGGTCAGTCTCATCTTTTGGTCTGCCATGTGTTCGTTAAAAATAAAAAAGAATAGGACAAATGAAAATAAATAAATAAAAAATATCCTTTGAAAAAGTTTATGCGTAGCCTTATATTTATTTAGATTTTTGAGAAACTAAAATATTGTATCTCTTTCTTCATGGATCGTATCTTGGGCCACCCAATAGGAGCTTCAAAACGTGGTTTTGTCACCAAAAGTCAGGGTCAAGCACAACACAAAGCGAAACTTAACAAGCAACGTACGTGCGTGATTGTGTGAAACTACGTTTAAGAATCCAAACTCCACTTCACCTTCTCTTGTCACAAACCAAAAGAAAAACAAATTATTGAACTAACATCCTGCTTCTGCACCACGTGAACCTGCTTTTGTCATAAATTTTTTAATCATATCCATTCAATAAAATTACTCATTTCGTTGTCAAACATCAAATATTGTAACTTATCGGATCCTTTAAGATGCTTTTATTGCTAAAACAATTTCATTAACTAGTTCAAAAATAATAATAATAATAATAATAATAATAATAATAATAATAATAATAATATACCCTCTTTCTTCTCTAGTCCTATAGAGAGAGAGGGTCCTTCTAAGTACTCAGTTAAACTTGAGAAATTTAAAAAATATATATATTTAAAATTTGAAGAACCTTTTTCTCTTGATCTTCTTCGTGTCCCTTCTCTTCAGCAACGACTTTTTATATTATATACGAATAAATGAAACCTAGTGAAAGGATAGTATACTGACTAGAAAAGAATTGTTAAGTAATTAAGGATGCTTTTGTTAAAAAGTTTAACGCAGAAGATAAATTGAACGTCTTAAAAAGTATCCAGAAAAAGTCCAAAAAAGGACAGAGATTAATATAATACAGGTGATGCAATATGAAAAAAAAATGAGATAAAAAAAAGGTGAAAGTAGTAGTACTGTTGAAGCATATGATGAAACGGTTACAAAAGTAACGAGTGAAAGTGACATTAATGTTATATCAGAAACTTTTTCTTCATCAGTTATTTAATTGTTACAGGAGCTACCAGAGCATCAGAGAGGAGATGCAGTGAGCAGCATGGTGTATGAGGCAAATGCAAGAGTGAGGGACCCAGTGTATGGGTGTGTGGGGGCCATTTCATCTCTTCAGCAACAGATTGATGTGTTGCAGACCCAATTGGCAGTGGCTCAAGCCGAAGCAGTGCATCTCAGAGTGCGTCAGAATGCATCTCTCTACAGCCCCACTAGCCCTACCAACACTGCTTCTCCATCTTCCAAGATCATTCACTCACAACAACCCAAACCTATTTTTGATATCGACATGGACATGCTCGTCGACCACACCACCTACACTGATTCAATCTGGTGATCCATGCTACCACCTCTTTTTATATTCTTACTATTATATATAATACTTAGACACAAAACCTATATCAGACTAAAGTAATGCATTCTCTATACTTTTACTTTCATCACTGCTAAAACAATGCCTTCTTTATTATCGTTATAAAGTTTGTTGGAAACCGCAAAAATTTCACAGGTTTTTGTGATTTCTAATGGATTTTAAGCAATAATAAGAAATGTGTTAATGTTGAAAAGTGATTTCTCATTGTAGAATGGAAGTAGGGTTCTAGAAATAGTGGTGATTGCGGCGGTGGCGGTGGCGGTGAGAGCTGTGGCGGACACTGTTCGCCCGCTTAATTAGTTTGGTTTGGGAAATAGATTTTTCTTGATTACCTGTTGACAATATATGTGGTGTATATATTATGGTTATGTGGTAAGGGACTTTTCTCCTGGACAAAGGTTTCGTGGACTTTTATGTTGTTTTTCTGTGGTGCCCTATAGACACATTGATTTTCATTTGTACTACGTTGGGGCCTTCACTATATACAAGATATCATTTTTATGTTTTAGTATCAATGTCGATCGCTTTTTTCTCCCTTCCTCTCTCTCCTTTTCTTGTCTTTAGTTTCCTCTAATTTTTAGTTAGAGACCACTTTTAGCATTAAAAAGCAAAAGTACTGCATGATGGGCTACCCATGATTTGCAAAAGGTGAAAAATGGATGTTCTTTTACTTTTAAAAGCAAAATGTGTGGCCGAAGATGACAACTTATTCACCCCACTGTAAATAATATAAAAGGGTTTCACTACAGTGGTTTTGATTAAGACAAGTAATGATAATTTGTGTCTTCTCATTAAATATAATACTCTTATTGAATTTAATTAATTAATTAAAATTGTTTCTGTGTGAATTGTGAGACCGAGACACTAACCTTCGACTGGTGCGCTTCGCTTGTCTGCTTCTAGTTTGGACCGATCGGACACCTTCAATATTGCCCGCTCGGTGAACTTCAATCTTGACCGCTCAGTTGTAAAAGAGGGGAGGTACCTGCAAAAGGCACTCCGACGCTCAAGTTAGGAGCGGTTTTATGAACTGTTTGTCACAGTTAAATATTGAAGTCCTAATAGGACGTAAATAGAGAGTATTGTAGTATGAGTTGAATCTGTCTTTACCTCAAACCTAAACCCTTATTTATAGAGTTTAAAGGAATCTAAATTAATTTACCTCTTAATGGTCATTAATGCAAACCTTAATTGTTTAACGTTCACTACTGGAAAATTGCAAATTACAGACGGCATATTACCGAAGGCCTTTAAGCCCTCGGTATTGAGATAATTACCGAAGGCTTTTAAGCCGTCGGTAAGGTTCGCGGTCATTTAAGTCTCAATTTGGGGTTTTCGTTCCCCAATTTGATTTTATTCACTTGCACGCTTTCGTCTCTGTCGTGGCTTTCTTCACAGACTTGCCTCTGTTTCTTCACACCCTTCCCTCCATATTTTGACGCTCCCCACTTTCTCGGTTAGTGACTGGTGGTGGTCGTTCACGGTGGTGACTAGCCTCCTTGGTCGTGGTTCGTTCACAGTGCGCGGTGGTTTGGGGAGTCTCGGGCTATGGTTTTTAAGCGGGTTGGTCGCTATGTTGAGGGGTGTTGGTTCTGTTTGTTGAGGGACTTTGTTGGAGGGGTCGTAGTGGGCTTCTGTTGCTGTCGTGCTCGTGAAGGGCTATCTCCGTAGAGGTAAGTTCCACAGAATTTCATTCTCATGTTCATATTGTTGAAGCCTAGACAGTGTTGCTGCCTTCATCTACTTTTCATTCACTTGTTAGTATGTGATTGAAGGAACGTGGTTGAGGGATTTCGTTGGAGGGGCCGTTGTGGGCTTGTGTCGGTGTCGTGCTGTACAAAGGTTGCCATCGTCAAGTGCTATCTTGGTTGAGGTAAGTTGTGCATTTAAAAATTCATTATGAGTTACAATGTTCTGGAATGTGTATGATGTTCTTCTGGAATGTGTATGATGTTCTTGTGGCAGCAGTGGTTGTTTGATTGAGAAAGTTTATTGTTTTGTAATTGAAATGAGGGGCAAGGCATTGGCATGCCAGTGAGAAGGTTTAAATAGCCTTAGCCGTAGTTTATTGTTCCATTGTATATGCTGTCTGGATTATGGACAGTGAATTGGCAGTCTGGAACATACATTCCATAAAGTAAAGCCAAGTAAACAGCAAGTAGGCAAGCCCCCACTAGCCTGAAATATTAACAAATAAATGTTCAAAAGCATATAACATTAGCCATTAACCAGAACCATACTTTCACGGACTAACCAATGCCAATAGTACAACTTCAATATTGAGAGTTGGGTGGGTAGATCTTTATCTTGTGCACTTCTTGAAAATATCTCCACAAGTGCCACAACCAAATATGCCAGAGCAATTCTCTATAATGGTTCAAAAACAAGTATTATTCCTTTTGTATCAGACTTATCAGCTAAAATATACTGTAATAGAAAATTTTAGGTGGAAAAAATTATAAAAATCACCTGAAGGATGCCACACCACCTTATCTGTTTCATGTCAACACCATATGTTAGATTGTCCGGAGCATGAGAGAAACCACCTTCATCATTGAGTGATTGAAGCAGAACCTTGCAAGAGCAATCCCCAGAAGAGGAGTTTGAGTGATCGAAGCAGAACCTTTTTTACAGCTACAAGTCTATTTGGTATTCTCTGAGAGAAATGGAAGCATCAAAAAGGGCTGGTTGAATCAAAAAGAAGAAACAAAAGGAACATAGAAAGTAACGCTTGAAGCATTCATAGCCACCTATTTTCTCATTCGCAGCTAACCTTGAGAGCCAAACCTTGAGAGCCAGAGGAATGGCCATCCCCACAATGAACAAAAAGAAGGGCATGACAAAATCAGCAATGTTAAATATTAAATTTGGTTGAAGTTTATAATATAAGAATCTACTAGGAAAGCCTCAAAGCTTATAATTATATCATACATATAGATGAAAAGCCTTCCATGATATTATGAGACACTTTTCTAGAAAGTTTAAGAGAAACAGAAGAAGATCAAGAAAACATACTTGGAAGATCCCAAGGATCGTATTTGTAAATATCAATTTGGTTGATGAGGTCGATGTTGATGGGTTTGTTGTGAAGCTTCCTTTGTAGATAGAAACTAACAAGCTCTTCATCTGTGGGATGGAATCGAAATCCAGGAAGTGGGATTTCATCGTCATCCACACACCCATGATGATCATGATTGTTGTTGAAATTTTCGTTCACACCCATCTTATGTAATTTTTACTAGAATGCAAAATTTGTTATTCAAAACAAGTTGGAGATATCATATACTGGAATATTATTTCTTGATTGACAATTTTCAAAGATTTGAAAATCACTTTTGAATTGTGTTGAGAAGGAAAGGTGGATAGAAGATTTTGTGTTGATTGGTACGTGATGAGGAAGAGGAACATAATATAAATATATAAGTAAAATACAAAGTTCCCCTTATAAAGTAATATGTGAAACCTAATTGGAAGGGTTTGTTTATGAATTATGGGTGTAAAAAGAAAGAGAGAAGATGAAAATTGGAATTAAGAATGACAGTTATGAGTAACAGATTGGGAATGTTTGGTGTGTGTCTGCGTAGTGGAGACATTGGCTTAGGCCAATCTGTCATAGTGTCACCTTTCCATATTGGGCCTGGTTCAGTGGAACATCAAATTTTTCTTTATTTTATCAACACCTAATCATAACTCTTGTCTGAGATACTATATTCCATATTTTTAATAATTGTAATCAAACCTGTATTTGTTTTCCAGCAAAGGTTTGATTATTTTATGTAGTTGGAACATGTTTAATATCTTCTTTCCTGTGTTTCTGTCCACAAACTTCTTACCATCAAACCTGTCACCAATAAGACCATTTGGGGAGGGAAGAAAAATAATTAATATTTGAAAACCTCATGATGACAGCTTGCAAGTCCGGAAAAAAACAATGCTGCCATTTAAAATATATGATATGAAAGCCCATATAGCAAACACAACACCATTGCTTCCGATAGCTATGCCTTTTGCCAAGCCTTGTCTGAGTCCTAACTTTACTGAACCTTGTAGAGCATCAAAGAAAGCATCTATGGTTTTGCTTTCCCCCCACAAAGGAGTAAACTGTTCTGATGGAAGATATTGCTTGTTCTGCCACTGTACCAGCCTTGTCGTATTCTTCTCTAATCTTGCTGGCCAACCCCATTAGTGTCCTCCCATACATAAAACCAGGGATCACAAGTAGAACCACGAAAGGGAACCCCACAAGGGTCAATCTCCATAATAATGTAAAACTCACTATGTAGCTCGCCACAAACATAGAGGCATTCATCAAAAAATTTTGAACCTATAGTTTTCAAATTTGGGAGAAACTGTTAAATCAAATGATGTGACCACACACACACATAAGACATAAATGAGTAGATCTCAACCACATCATCTGTGAATTCTTGTTAAGATGAAAATTTATTAAAATTTTTACAGTAGTAGCATGTTACATCAGCTTAAAGTAGTAAAACACTTTGTTTACGACAGTGAAGTAAAACACTTTGTTTAGTATCAAAATTGAAAGGTCAAGAAAAATACAAGTTACTGGTTTTGGTTTTTCTGCACACCTTTTCACTAAGAATATCCTAAATTACGAGGCTGTCATTAGAGAAACTGGTGATGACCTCGGATGTGCTACTGACATGCAAATCAAAGTATGCGACTTCTTGCCTCAACACTGCCTTGAGGTACCTCACTCTCATTCTAGCAGCTTGTCTTTCGCCGGTTCTTGTCCAACAATAACCCTCTGAAATCCCCCATAGTAAAAGCAGCACAATGTTAAAGCCTTAGCATCATGAAAAATGAAGATATAGAAGTTGGTCAAGTAAAAACCAAAATCATACTCACCTAGAAAACAAGCAACAAAAGACCCACAAGCCAAGTATAACAAAACCAGAGCATTCTGCATCACAAAGGTAATAAATTCGTTGATGAAATAATAATTAAGCTACTTTCTGATATTGTTCCATGTGTGTTGAACTGGTAGTGAGAGAAAAGAAGATAAAACAAACAATACCTTATTGATGCTGTCGAGGAAAGTGCTATCTATTCCACCAGAAAAATTTCCAATAATATTCATCATTTTGCTGGTGATAAACAACACCAAAGGGGTGCGTAAGCCATCACCAATGGCTCCAATCAATCCGAAAATCATGAGAAACATGTCCAGCCCATCAACATGCATAAAAATGGACCGAATAGAGCCATTCTTCTTGTTCTTAACAACCATGGAAATAGAATTGTTATGGTCACCATCACCACTATCACCACTATCTCCACTATCACCACTGCCACCACCCATTTGCTGCAACCCTTTGGTTAATAATTTGGTCAGAAACAAGCAACAGTAAGATTCTCTGACAACTACTGTTGCTACTTCATCTTCTTCTGTCTTGCTTTAAAGAGCCTCTAAGTGGCTTTAATACTTTCAATGTTGCTGCTGCAACGTTATGATGGAATTTATAGGCCTAAGAGAGTGGTGAGAGGGAGTTGGAATCTGGAGTGGTGGCGGCCAAAAGCAGCAGAAAAAAAAAGTGAGGGTTGTGTTATTCTTGGTAACATGTATGTGGAGAGACTTATGGCGAGGGTGGAGAAGAGTGACATTATATTTGGGAAATCAATTGATGGTTTAGTATACTATTTTGCACTTAGAACATTATATTAGTAATTGAATTGTGCTAGCAACTTTTAAAGATCACTTTAGACTTGCTCAAACTATGACATAGCATAGAAATGGTAGACTTTGAAATTTGACTTTGATATGGCCAAAACTGTAGAAAAATCACTCCATCACACCACCAAAACTGAGTTTATAACATTGAATGAAGTAGGCAATGTTAAAAGTGAGTGTAGAATGTTTAACTACACAACACCAACCTGGAAAACAGCAGCAAGGTAGACATAAACAGAAATTAGACTCACTGTACAAGGACAGCATGGTCCAAAGTACACTAAATTAGAATGCACTAGAATGGTAAAATTTTTCTAACTATAGTGAAGTAGCAGAAGAAACTACAACGAAACTGTCCTAAGTTAACCTAAGAATGAATATTGTTGTTATCCTAACAAGTTTCAAGTACTTAAATAAAGTTTTATTGTTTGACCAAAAAACACATAATACTAGTAGCCTAAGAAACTCCAAAGACACTGTTCTAACAAGTTTAGAATGATGATGTGCAATCTGTAAAAGACGCCTAAAAGCGTCTACACAAGTTGTTACTTCCTAGAAATGACTAAGAATGGACTCAAGAATTGATTCCTAACACACTTTCTTGAAATCACTACTAAAACCTCAAAAGGTCTACTAGAAATGCACTAGAATGGTCAAATTTTGATGACTGCACTAAAGTAGCCTAACAAACTTCAAACAAACTGTCCTAACAAGTTTAGGATGGTAAAACAATGCTAATTAGAAAGTCACACTACAAAAACAACTTAGAACTCAAAATATGACACCCTAGAACCTAAAACTAGTTAGTATAATACACTAAAAGTGGTCATAATGCATAGTGTATTAAAGTAGTAACCAAAACAGTAAAACAACTATCTACACAAGTTTTTAAACATAAAAGAAAGATAGAAATGAGGGCACATCCCAACAATACAAATGCATGGATTTAGTAGTTGGAAGCTATAAATGTGTGCTTAAAAGGTAAGATTTTGCAACCATACCTAATGTACACTTATTTTAAGTAATGTGAACATCCTACCATGTCTAAACTAGTGGAATGAAGGTAGGAAACTTGTCAAAAGCAAAGAATTACCTCAAACTCAAAGTTTGAGTATTTAGAACATAAAAAAGTTTGAGTATTTTAACTAATGTGATTGTCTGAAGGATACTTTTATAGCTATTTGATTGCCTAAATTATGTTAATATGTATTATACATCCATGCTTTTATAGATATTTGATTGCCTAAATTATGTTGATGTCTATATTGTATGTTCATGTATATTGTCTTTCATTTATTAGGCTACAACTTGATTAAGTTAAGTAGTCATTTAAAATCCTATGGTCACTACACACATTCTCACTGCAATGAGAAGGGTGAAAATATCGTAAACACTTAGAACCTACAAAATATTTGGAAGTACTCTAGACAAGAGAACTTCAGTAGTAATAAGTTGTCTCCTCCAACTTTAATACACAGCCCCTTAGTATGTCTAAGGCATTTCAATACTGAGGACTTCTCTTTGCATGCCCTTATTGAATGCCTATGACAATAGTGTTCAATTTGCCTTCCATGTTTGACTTGAGTAGTAATAGGTTTATTACTTATGTCACATGAAGTGTTGCTGTTTTGGCTAAGTTTTTATTTGTTTGGCTTGTCACAGAACATGGCCCATTTTCCCAACCATCGTGGATGGATGTACGACCGTTGTTATAGTGGGAGGAGAGGTTTGAAGGAATCTTTTGTCATCGGAGTTGAAGAGTTCGTGGAGACGGCCCGACGATGTCAATATTATGCCCTTGATGGAGGGATTCGATGTCCATGCATCAAGTGCGAATGTACAAGGACTTTGAAAGATGAAGTCGTCAAAGTTCACCTTTACCAAAAAGGGTTCATGCCTAATTACACGGTCTGGACATTTCATGGTGAAGAAATTCCTTCGACCTCCACTGCAGCTGTAAAACGGCTTGCATCAGGTTCGAATACTGTTGTACATACATCTGAGATAGATCAATTTGCCTATATGCAAGAGATGGTCGACAATGCTCTTCGTCACCATGCTGAAGAAGCAGACGATAGTCACGATGAAGAGCCTCCAAATGAAACGACGCAGAGGTTTTACAATTTACTTACAGAGGCAAATCTACCTGTATTTGAAGGTTCATCTGAGTCAAAATTGTCAGTGTGCATTAGACTCATGGCTGGCAAATCTAATTGGAACGTTCCCATTGAAGCAGTGGACTTCTATACAAAATTGATGTTAGATTTGACACCACCAAACAATTTCATGCCGAAGAATTATTACCAAGCCAAAAAATGTGTTTCAAAATTGGGATTGGATGTCAAGAAGATTGATTGTTGTCTTAATGCATGTATGTTATTCTATGACAATGACAGTGGCAAAAATGATGCATTGTTGGTTGAATGCAAGTTTTGTGGCTCACCTCGATATCATACAATGCATGCTGGACGGAGGCAAAAAAAACCAATTCCAATAAAGTCCATGTTCTACTTGCCTATAATTCCAAGATTACAAAGATTGTTTACTTCAATGGAAACATCACAACACATGACATGGCATGATGGTGTCAAAACTCCAGGATTTTTGCGTCATCCTTCTGATGGTGAAGCTTGGAAGCACTTCAATCGTAAACATTCATCCTTTGCTAGCGAACCACGTAACATTAGACTTGGTCTATGCTCTGATGGGTTTACTCCGTACATTCAGGCGTCTGCATCACCATATTCATGCTGGCCCGTGATAGTTACCCCATACAATCTACCACCTGAGATGTGTATGACAAAGCATTACATGTTTCTATCGTGTATAATACCAGGTCCATCTAATCCCAAATCATTGATTGATGTTTATTTGGAGCCTTTGATTGATGATTTGAAGAAGTTATGGAATGGTGTTTGGACGTATGACGTTTCAAGGAAGCAAAATTTCCTTATGAGGGCAGCCTTGATGTGGACTATTAATGACTTCCCAGCGTATGGGATGTTATCTGATTGGAGCACGCATGGTCGATTAGCTTGTCCACATTGCATGGAACATACAAAGTCATTCCAATTGAGTTATGGTCGGAAAAGCAGTTGGTTTGACTGCCATCGACGGTTCTTGCCCATTGATCACCCCTTTAGAAGAAACAAAAAGGCATTTCGCAAAGGGCAAGTTGAAACGGATATGCCCCCACCCAAGTTCACTGGATCACACGTTTGGAGAAGAGTGAAAGACTATCCAAAAGTCACTGAATCTGGTCAGAATAGGATAGAAGGGTTTGGAGAATGGCATAATTGGACTAAACGAAGCATATTCTGGGAACTTCCCTATTGGAAAGACAACTTGCTAAGACACAACCTCGATGTCATGCACACAGAAAAGAATTTCTTTGACAATGTCTTCAACACAGTTATGAATGTTATAGGTAAAACAAAAGATAATGAGAAAGCAAGAAAAGATTTACCTTTGTATTGTGGACGAAAAGACTTAGAGTTAAAGGCGCAAGGTAACGACCGATTATTTAAACCAAAAGCAAATTACACGATTTCAAAAGACGAGGCAAGAATAGTGTGTGGATGGATCAAGGAGCTTAGAATGCCAGATGGATATGCTTCTAACTTGTCCAGATGTGCCAATGTTCAGAACGGTACTATTCAAGGGTTGAAGAGTCATGATTGTCATGTATTCATGGAGATTTTAATCCCTCTTGCGTTCAGTTGTTTGCCAATGCACGTGTTAAATCCACTAATAGAGATCAGTAACTTCTTTAAAGATTTGTGTTGCACAACACTAAAGGAGAATTCCCTTAAAAAGATGGATGAAAATATCCCAATTATTCTCTGCAAATTAGAAAGAATATTCCCTCCTACATTCTTTGATTCAATGGAGCATATTCCAATTCATCTTGCATATGAAGCTTGGCTTGGGGGACCTGTGCAGTACAGGTGGATGTATCCATTTGAAAGGTTTATGGGAGAATCCAAACGTTCAGTTAAAAATAAAGCTAGAGTAGAAGGCTCAATTTGTGCAGCTTACTTGCACAGAGAGACAACGTATTTTTGTTCACATTATTTCAAAAACTTTATGTTGTCCCCCACTCATGTCAGAAATGAAATGCAATGGCAAGTTGAACCACGTGAAGGTGCATTATCAGTGTTCCGACAATCAGGCCGTCACGCAGGGAAAGAATTCACTCATTGGTTAACTGATGATGAATTCAACTCTGCTCATGTCCATGTCTTAATCAATTGTAGTGAAGTAAAGCCATACCTTGAGTATGTCATCATCCATTTACATTGTCTTTCAAATGGGTTCAATTATTATACACCAATGAATTTCATTTGTACCAGCTCATTTGTTGTGGCTGAGCAAGTCGCAGAAGGAAATACTTCTGCTAGAATACACTCAGAGTTTCCCCATTGGTTTAGAAATCAGGTCCGTACTTTTTCCTACATTTAGACCAAGGTTAACGTGACTCTTGCTTTTATAATTTTGTTAGTACCTTTGTAGGTTTTTAATCAGGCATTAACTCCCACGGTTCAAGAGTTAAGACATCTGTCGAATTGGCCAATGAGATGTGTCAAAGAATGGCACACTTACTTCACCAATGGTTACAAATTCCATACACATGAATGGTCTAAAGAAAAGAAAACATCAAATTGTGGTGTGTATGTGAAGGGCCTAACAGAGGGTTGTTATGATGATTTCTATGGCATCATTCATAAAATATATGAGTTAGAGTACAACAGCACTACTTCTCCAAACAGAGTAGTACTTTTTTATTGTGAATGGTTTGATCCTTCTAGAGCTGGTACTAGAGTCGATTCACGCTTTAATATTGTCGAACTCAACTAGAGATTAAGATATGGACCGTTTGATCCTTTCATTCTACCAAGTAATGTCAGACAGGTTTATTATGTGCCATATCCACCATTCCGCAATATTGACAAGCGTGGTTGGGCCGTAGCAATACAAACCAAGCCAAGAGGACGCATTGACTCAAATGAGGTTGAGGAAGATGTTGCCTACCAACTTGACCAAATGTCACAACCACAAGAAGTTATTGAAGTTGAACGTATAACCGCATTGGTCGACCCTGATGGTGATGGAGATGAATTACAAGCAACAATACAAGGTGATGAAGAACAAGAAGAAGACGAAGAAGAAGAAGAAGAAGAAGAAGAAGAAGACGAACAAGAAGATGATGATGATGATGACGACGACGAAGAAGAAGACGAAAATGATGATGATAAAGACGATGATGAAGAAGAAGATGAAGATGACGATCATGATGACGACGATTGAATGTTGGACATCCATTGTAGCAAATTGAACTGTCATTTCAATACAGTTATCTAAAATACCATGTTAAAAGTTGTATGCAATTATTTATACATTTACTTTAAAAAGCATTGATCCTTCATTAATCATTTCTATTTTTTCGCTTTATTTGTAACCATTTCAATGCAGTAATGACAGGACAAGGTTCAGAACGTCCTGATAAAAGAAAGGGGGTAGCAAGGCCTAGAAAGAGGCAACGACAGGCACCAAAGTATGTACTTAGGGTGCCTGCTAGACTACCTACCACTGCTGCCGGCACTACATCATCTGTGGGGCCTCCTCCTACCCCTACAGTACAGCCTCCTACACCTGCAGTAGACCCTACTCCTACCCCTGTTGCAGTACACCCTACTCCTACCCCTGCTGCAGTACACCCTTCTACTACCTCTGCTGTAGTACACCCTTCTACTACCTCTGCTGCAGTACACCCTTCTACTACCCCTGCAACAGACCCTCTTCCTCCTCCTCTAATTATAACCCCCACTCCTCCCCTTGTGGTTATAACCCCCACTCATGTCCCTGAGCCTACTTCTATACCTTCCTCATCTGTTATACCGCCTTCTGACACTGTCACACCATCTGCTGATCAAGATTCAAGTGGTGATGGTGAAGGTCTTGACCCCCCCCTCCATGATCGACCATGGATTGAGCCGTATGGTAAAGGGTAAGTTTTTAATCTCTTGATATAATTTGATGTTTAAACCCTATTGTAATTCAAATGACTTTTATCCTATAGGTTTATTCCATCTAGGGTTGCTTCCCAGGCCATCACACGTTCAATTAAGCGACAATTTCTAAGTCCATGGCCTACTTGGGGAGCAATTCCTGATGACGACAGAAAGGCATTCTGGGAGCGCTTTCAGGTGAACAATCTATTTAACTAATTGTCCCTCTTATTTGAGTATGTTCTGTAATCAATGTTTGTTCTATTTAATGTTACAGATGAAGGTGCAGTGGAAACCTGAACATGAAAGTCAGATACACAGAAATTTTCACATGAAAGCATCTCATCGACTGTCAGAGATGTTTAGGGATGCCCGCAATGCAAGACAGTGCCCTAACTGGCTGGGTGAACAAATTTGGAACTCTTTACTTGCTCATTGGAATACGGTAGAGTTTCGCAATAAATGTGCCAAAGCCCAGAGGAACAGAGCGTCTGAAAGGGGTGGCACCCTGCATATTGGTGGGTCGATCACCATTCATGAGCATGTCATTCGTATGGTATAATCTCATTACATAACTTTTTCTTTCATACATAAGTTATGTATATTTTATTTCATATGTACGCTTGTAATTCTTAATTATGTTACAGGCACAGGCTCTAGGACGGGCGGTCCATGTTGATGAGGTCTTTGCACAGACTCATGTTCGGAAGGGAACTAATCAATTTGTTGATGAAAGATCTCGGAAGACTCATGTAAGCAAATAACACTATTACTATTACTAATTTTTCATTTATGTTATACTATCGTTCCCTGACATTGCTTTTAATGTTTCAACAGGAAGACTTTTCTACGAGACTTTCACAGGTTAGATCTGAACATGAGTCAGCTCCTACACCGGATGATGCCAGTAATGCAGATGATGACATCCGTAGGACACAGTGCTGGATCGACATCGTTGGTGGGAAGAAAAAAGGACGAGTGTATGGTGCGGGACAGCTTGCTGCAAACTATACAGCATCCAGAGGAGGTACTCTGAAGCACCAGCCTTCTTCTTCCACCAGTACTCCTGACGAGGTCGTTCTTCGCCTCACGCAGGAACTCCGGCAACGTGACCAGGAGATCACTGATCTCATAGCAGAGTTTACAAACTTTAAGGCCCTGGTCATGAGAGTCTTGCCTGAAACCTCACAGGACGTACAAAATATCCCTCCGACCCAGCCACGACCCTCCTCATCACCTGCTGCCACTCAGCAGCCCACATCAGTCCAACCCTCATCAGTCCAACCCACACCAGTCCAGCCATCAGTACAGGAGCAGGATGATGAAGATCATTCTGATGATAGTTATGTACATTATTAGTTTCATTTTCTTATTACTTGTTACACAAACATTTGGATATTAGAACATTTTTGACTTGATATGATTTCAATGTTAGTTAGATCTACTTCCAGACTTTGGATGTTAGAACATCCTTTTGTTACATTATTTTATATTTGCACTATAATTACATTATCTATACATTAATGGATGTTCGTTGGATTAATTGATGTTCAATGGATATTGATAATTGATTGCATCTTTGAGATGCACATTATGCATGTTTGTATGTGCTTGAAAACTGATATGCAGGTCTGTTTGTAATTGAAATTTGATATACAGGTCTGGGTTGCACAAGAAATACCATTTCTCTGAAACCTTCTCTGCAATTTACCGAAGGCTTTTGCCCTTCGGTAAATGCCCACAGTAGGTCATTACCGAAGGCTTCTGCCCTTCGGTAAATACCCTCGTATGGTCATTACCGAAGGCTTTCGCCCTTCGGAAATTACCCAGGGCTTTTTCCCTTCGGTAATTACCGAAGGCTTTTGGCCCTCGGTAATTATCGAAGGCTTTTGGCCCTCGGTAATTACCGAAGGCTTTTGGCCCTCGGTAATTACCGAAGGGCAAAAGCCCTCGGTAATTGTTAGCGACAAGAGATTTACCGAAGGATTTTTGACCGTCGATAAGCCTTCGGTAAACACCCTTTATCGACGGCTTATGGCAGTTTCCGAGGGCTTCTGGCCGTCGGTAATGCCCAACTTTTTTGTAGTGGGTAGCCGTTATCACATTCATTGTGCGTTAACTCTGCTCAATAGTTGTCGAGATCGAACGAATGCGAAGCTGGTCGAGACCGACCAGTAGCCTATGAGCCCATAGTAACATATTAAGCCCCCCAAGTCCGAGTTAATCGTTCGGCTTTAGCCAAACGGTTAACTATAGGACTTATGAGTTTGAGGGAGGTTGTTCTCGTTGTGTTAAGGAGTTTGCTCTCCGTGTGCTTCAAGTCGTTATATCGTATTTGTGCCGAACAGTTCCATGTATTGAATTTGGCTGCATGCTTGACAGTCCTTGTTATCAAAGCTTCTTGATTGATGAGAGTGAGAACCGTTCGGTTGAGAAGGATTTTCTTCTCAGTTTTTGGCTTCGACCTCGACGAGGGTTTTACCTCTCGACCGACTGGGATTTACCGCTCGGTCTTTGTTCTCAACTTTGACGAGAGGGATTTACCTCTCGGTTGTGATTTGCAGGATCCTGTTACCTCTACTGAAGAAATATAACAACTCTAAATTTGATATGGTGAGAAAAATAGTAGCCAAACAAACCGATGCATTAATATCAGAACAGGTTGTTATAAGACCAGTCGCCTAATCAATTAAGATCGTTCGATATTCATTCTTTATGAAGGAATTTACCTCTTTGCCGAGCGGGCTTTACCGCTCGGTATGCAAATCTTTATAGAGGAATTTACCTCTTTGCCGAGTGGGATTTACCGCTCGGTCTTCGAATCTTTATAGAGGAATTTACCTCTTCGCCGAGTGGAATTTACCGCTCGGTCTTCAAATCTTTATAGAGGAATTTACCTCTTCGTCGAGTGGGATTTACCGCTCGGTCTTCAAATTTTTATAGAGGAATTTACCTCTTGGTCTTTATCTTCAATTTTGACGAGAGGGTTTACCTCTCGGCCGAGCGGGATTTACCGCTCGGTCTTTTTCTTCAGACTCTTTATAGAGACTTTTTTCGCTGGATATGCACTTCTTTACCAACGTTTGGGAACGATTGATTGGGCACCAATTACCTGGCCTTATTTATTCCATAATGAAAGCGTAGGACAATAACAAAAGTCTAAATCAAGTAAAACTAAATTTAACAATGACATTAATAGAGTTTTGGAGGTTTCTCCTTAATTGATAAATCCACGAACCGACCGTTCCCGATGACGACTGGGACTGCGACTATAGCCCCGCCCTCGCTCGTCTTTCCTATTTGCCCGCTCAGGGCTTCTTCGCGAATATCCTTCCTTGGGGAGGCTGTATCTTGCTTCCTTTATAAACCTACGGAGATGTCCCGCCCGAATAAGATTTTCTATTTCATTTTTTAATGTGATGCAGTCTTCTGTAGTATGTCCATGGTTTTGATGGTACCGGCAACTCTTCCTTTCATCTGCGTTTCTTGGAGATGGTTTCCTTCGGGGTGTGAGAAGTTTTGCGCTAAGGGCTTCTTCGAGAACTTTTGCCCTAGGTGCATTGAGGGTTGTATAATGGTGAAACTTGAATGGCCGGGGAAACTCCCTATTCTTATCGTTATTGTCGAACGGTCCTTTGCCGTCCTTTCTACTTCCGCCCACATCAGCCTCTTGCTGTCGTTTCCTTTGTGACAATCGCATTTCCTCCATACGGATGAACTCAGCTGCTCGCTCCTGTAGCTCCTCCATAGTTTTTGGCGGTCGTGCATACAATTTTTCTGCAAAATATCCTGGTCTCATACACGAAGGCAAATTATTGATAATAAAAGATTAATCTATCTCTCTAACCCGTCGTGCGGTTTCAGTATACCTCTTCATAAAAGCCTTCAAAGTTTCTCCTTTCCCCTGCTTAGTATTTACCAAATCCGCCAGTGTTACCTCCTGTTTCCGATTGGATGCGTATTGTCTCCTAAAGAGGTTTTCCACAGTAGCGAAGCAATCCACTGTGTTGGGAGGAAGAGTGTTATACCATTCCAATGCCTCTTCCTTAAGTGATAACGAGAAGGCTCTGCACATGATCGGGTCGTTGTCTGTATAGAATGCCATTGCATTACCAAACGTCCTTAAGTGATTATCCGGATCAGCCGAACCATCATACTTATCCAACACGGGGGGAGTCTTTTCTAGCATTGGGGTTTGCATGATGGTCGCCGTGAAGGGCAATAAACTGGTAGGTCGAGCGGTCTGCAGGGGTGTTGGTTCCCTTCTAGCCCGACCGTTCGGGTTGACGTGATTATGACTTGCCTCATTGGCATTCTCCCGATTCGAGGCAGACCGCTCGGGAGGTTCTCGTTCAGCCCTTAGTGCCCTCATCTCCTCCTAATGCCTCCGCCGCATCTCTTGCTGCGCATGCGCCTGCGCTTGTATAGTCTGCGCATGTGCCTCAATCTGGGCTTGTAACTCTCTTATTAAATCTATGGTGCTCTGCTCCCCCATATTTCTTGTGGTCACCATTGGGTGTCTTCAGCTTGCTCTCGGCCCCACGGTGGGCGCCAAAATGTTTCTGTGTAAATTGTGAGACCGAGATACTAACCTTCGACTGGTGCGTTTCGCTTGTCTGCTTCCAGTTTGGACTGATCGGCCACCTTCAATATTGCCCGCTCGGTGAACTTCAATCTTGACCGCTCAGTTGTAAAAGAGGGGAGGTACCTGCAAAAGGCACTCCGACGCTCAAGTTAGGAGCGGTTTTATGAACTGTTTGTCATAGTTAAATATTGAAGTCCTAATAGGACGTAAATAGGGCATATTGTAGTATGAGTTGAATCTGTCTTTACTTCAAACCTAAACCCTTATTTATAGAGTTTAAAGGAATCTAAATTAATTTACCTCTTAATGGTCATTAATGCAAACCTTAATTGTTTAACGGTAGCCGTTATCACATTCATTGTGCGTTAACTCTGGTCAATTGTCAAGACCGAACGGATGCGAAGCTGGTCGAGACCGATCGGTAGCCTATGAGCCCATAGTAACAAAAATTATTCTATATTTTAGTAAATATATATAGATTATATTTCATTGTTCTATTTGTTTTTACGCGACCGATTGAGAATAGTTTTAAAGTGATTTAGTTTCCAACTTTTTATTTCTCTCCACCTAGTCGGTTAAGTAATAACTTTCAAGTGATTTAGTTTTTAACTTTTTTCTTCTCCACGTGTTAAATCCTCAGCTCCCTTTAGTTTGATGTAGTCTTTACTCAAATAGTAAGGTATTATAATGCTTAAGTAAGAAAGAGTTTGGTCACACACCAATATAATATTAAATGCAACAATCAATTATAACTATCTCATATGAAGCTTTTATTTATATAAACTCTAATGAATTTTTATTTACCTCAAACTTAATTACGGTTTAATCACCTTTTAATTGTAATTACCAGCTTGATTTGTGTTAATCTCTATAAATACTCTTAATCATGCTAGGTGTACGTTTGATAAGTAACTCAAACGACCAATCAAATTTTTTTTATAAGATAGTATAGTTTTATTTATCTCGCCAATTACTCCATTGAATCGATTTGATAGTCTTATGTCAAAATTAACCCGAGCGATTATCATTGAATTAATCAAACTTGAAAAAATAATTATTTAAGATTACAAAATCTTACTTAAGTAAATAGTTCAATTAATAGGTATAATATATATATATATATATATATATATATATATATATATATATATATATATATATATTATAAGTCAATCAATTTTGTCCTAAAAAATATGAAAAAAATTTATTGTAGCCTTTGAATCTTTCAACAATCAATCTAATTAGATTTCACACTCACTCACATACACAGCATCTATCAAGTTAGATTATTTTATTTCTTTCACTTAATAATTTATCTAAAGCTTGAACAAAAAATCCATGTTGTAAAATTTTATTCATAATAATATAAATTTATATTACTTTAAGTGTACTCAAATAAATTTGTTCCAAATTCAAAATCATGTTTTTGGATTTTAAGTTAAGTCTATTTAAATGCGTGAAAAAGAATTTAATAACTAAGTGAGAAAAATTAAATGAGACAATAATTAGGAGCTAAACTTTAATATTTTATAAAATAAAGGGTCTATAATATAATTGTAAGTGTTTTTTTAATTTTTAGTATTATTTAGTTCATGTAAATCAATTAGAATAAAAGATATTGTTTATCTGAATTATTTAGTTGACGTAAACCAATTATAATTATGATATTTGTCTTAAAAAAATTTATATATATTTATGTATAATATACAATCGAATCCAATTAATCTGAATGAAACAAACCACATCTAAATCGTAATAAAATCAGAGTCAATCGAAACCAATAAAATAAATAAGGGTTTATAGATTTTATTCTCCCGTATTCCAGGTGAGGTTCCTAGAAGATTACGCATATCTCGAACACCTTATTAAAATCAAGGTCAATGACACCATCTCCATTTTTTTTTGTAGAGTTTTTTTAAGTTCTTTTGGAGATAAAATTGTGTCTTTTGAGATGATTGGAGAAATATTTAGCAACGCAACTCAGGTAAATACATTCATATGTATTAAATTAAATAAATAGCATAAGGTTCTCATACAACCCCCTGCCCTCCCCCGGAAAAAATAATAATAATAATAATAATAATAATAATAAGCCTTTAATGGCACTACCAAAATTGAGGCATCCCGTTCCTTAAATAATAAATGTATAAGGCAAACAAGAGCGTTCAGAATGAATAATTCTTTAGCAACCGATTAGCCAAATCACAATAGGCAAATAAAGGACAGCAGAATATTCACCTCATTCCTTGTGTTTTCCCTGTCTTACAAAACCAACCATCCCCATCCCATTTCCTTTATTCAGCAAGATCATTGTGATAACTGGAATCTGGCCGCTTTTTCATCTCTGGTTGCTTCCCTGGAGGAGGGCTTCCCATTTTTCTCTTTCGATTGTTCAACGATGATGAAGCATCATCAATCATCTCCCCTTCCTCTGCATTCTCTTCATCCATGTCTTTCTGAAACTGCCCCTTCATGCTCGTGTGTCTTCCATCTCTATTTTCCTCATGATTCTTCCCATGATGATCTTCACCATCATGCTTTGACCAGTTCTGTCTTCTCTCTCGCTTATTTTTCTCATCCTCAACTGCCAATTCAACTCCATCTTCTAGTTCCCTCTCAATCAGATCATCCTCATCCATCACATCTTTCTTTACTGTCATTTCCCCTCGTTCCTTTCTCCTCTTCTCCATCGCAGCCTTTACCTTATCTTTGTCAATCATCTTGATTGCTTCTTTCGGTGAATGACTTATAGGGCCTTCGCGACGCTCCATATTTCTACCACCATTGCTGCCAGAATTGTATAATGCTGATTCATCTCTCCTTCCAACTTCTGCACCCTCCTTAGTCCCAACCATTCTCTCTTGGTCTCCTGCGACTATTCGTTCAGAGCCAGATTTAGATCTATTTGACATTTCTCTCTTGTTATCTTTCTGAGTCAACTGTTCCGAATTCTGAGACTCCCTATTATCCAAGTCCATTTTGTGATCAGTAATATCACTGCCCATTTCTGCACTTCCATCGTTGCTTTGGTTCTCAGTTCCTCTTTGCGGTACCACAGTTCTTTCCACAGATGAGTGCTGGGGAGCTTGAGATGATATTTGCTTTGACGCCTGGTCCTCATTTACCGCAGGAGCCTTTGTAGCAGATCTTGTCCCTCCAGCACTTCCTTCTACTTCACTTCCCTGTGCTGGTGGAATTCTGTTCTGCTCATAGAGTTCCAGCATTTGATTGCTAACTTCTGCAAGAAAAAATAGCAACAAGGATTGAGAAGAATATACAGAAGCATAGACACACAAAAGGACAGCCCATTGTTAAACTACTCAGCATTAAACTGGGTTCCCTAGTGAAAATTCCAAATTTGATTAGTAAACAGGGACAAAACCATCGAGATAACTGATAATGGCAGAAATCATATAATGCATTAAAACCAAGGGAATACAAAAGGCCATCCAATCAGATCAATTTTGTTGCATCCAAATGAATTGAGGGGATAACACCAACCCTCTAATTGACGTGGGGTGACATCAAACTCTTGCCACCAAACCTTCTCACCATCTGATGGAAGCTTCACTTTCAAGAACTTGGCAGCAAGGAAAATGGCACCTGCCGCAATATGATGTGGCTTAAATTGCAGGCAGAGCGATGTCCTCAGCCTGAAAGCCACTTTCCAGTGTGTGAACAATATACTTAAATAAATTTAACAAGGTTAAAATCAAACAAATGGCAACTTAATCATACCCATCATTAACAAAGTTCCACGCCACTTGAGCAAGGGCATTCTTGGCAACATTGAACTTCTTTATGGCCTCCACAAGAGGTTTATAAGGATGTTGAACATTCAGATCAAAAGCTAAAGTGGCAAGCACAACCCTCTCACCAAGTAAAATTAATTCTTTTTGTTGTTCATACACTTCCTGCATCGTTTAAGATTTCCATTGAACAAATATAAAGATATCAAGGGTAAAGGAAAAAGAACCATAATAAAAGAGATGTAAGAAAAGAAGTCGAAAAGGGACCATGTAGATACTTTACCAATATACAGCAGTTGGAGATGGAAACAGATCAACAAAAAAAGGGGAAAGATCATTTCCTTAATGATAAAATTTAGAAAATTTCCAGGCAACCAGTTCTTACTAATTATTAAGCACACAACTTCAAAAAATAAACTTGGATACTATAAATAATTTACAAGGCAGATAAACAAGTTAGGGGATTTCAATATTCAGGACACATCGACCATGTTTGATATTATAACCTAGACAGATGGTGTTTTTGGCTATAAACTGACAAAGTTGGAGGGAGACACAGTCTTGAAGCAAATAGGAAAAAACCTAGTCCCTTAGACAAGTGGTGAAAGATGACAGACTGTGATAGATTTCAACTAAATCCTAAGTCAAAATGTTGACGTATAGGAGTGAACTGATCAAAACACCATCAGTAATAAAACACCTTCTGTTTAATCCTCTGTGCAGCTGCAGGATCCTTCTTATGAATGATCTCATAAGAAACAAGAATAACGTCCTTCAGTGGCCGAGGAGTCTCTTCAACCTTCCCAGCAAGGAACATGCAAACCGTTGCAATGGTCTGCAAAAAAGTTCACAAAGTGAATTATGAGATGTTGATTAAATAATCTTTAAAACTATACGGCTTTCACATCTACCATTCTCGTAATATAAATTTCGAACATAACTACATTTCCCTTACATCAAATAATTATAGAACTCAAATAATAAAGCACAGATGTTTTACGGATTTGACAGTTCACTAAATACAAAAGTTTAGGTAGCAGTTGGAATTCAAAATAAAATATAAGATACGACAGTTAAATGGAATAGTAAATTGAGATATATGATCAAATTTTCACAGAAATGTCAACTTCCAAGGTTTCAAATTTAGAATATTCATTCATCTTCAACTACAAAATGGAAAGATTGCATGTCCAATCCAGATTGCATAAAAAATAAAAAACCCACCTAAAATAATAATATTTTGCAAAAATGACAATATAAATTCTTAACTACAAATCCCTATTGAGAAACAATAAATCCTACACGCAGGTATACAGACATCTTCCAAACCATATATAAGTCCTTTCAACTTATGACCAATTCTATTCAGTATCAATACTCATTCTTCTATGTCCATCTCTCTATCATTTCATTCTTTCTGTTACTCTGCTCCCCCATGTAAACTTTCAACTTCCCAGAACTTTGGAAAATTTTCTAGGTTGAATGTGCACCCAAACCATTTTAAATATTGAGAGTAGTATATTATAGTTAGACATACATAAATCATAACAGCAGGACCTGTCCAGGAATAGTTATCACAATGTTTTGAAATAACCAAAAACACAGCTGACATATGAATAAACTCCAATTTCGTAAAGCCTGGGCTCTTCTTCTACGCTATTAATTACAAGTTTCATCTAGAAAAATTTGGCAATGCCATAATTTCTAGGTGTTCATATCATGTTAGTTAGCTTTAATTCACTTAAAAAAATCGAAAGTCAAGCATATGCTTTTAAACAATAGAAACCAATATTATAGACAATAAAGATCTACAGATTATCTGCCAGCCAATTAAGGAAAATAATTCCGCACAACACAAACTATCTTCTAACTGGTCATATGATATTTCTATTAGTCTATGACACTTACGATGGCTATCCACAATCGCAAGAACACAAACATAGCAAACTAAGTTAAGTTGCAACTTAAACTTTGGAGAAGGAAAATTCCTACTACATAATATCCATTTGGAAGAGAAACAACCCACCCTTCGGTCGTTCTTTGCATGAGATTGTCGGAGAAAGAATCGATGACAAAATATTATGGCAGTTGCTATAGTTACCTGAGGCCTGCACAGACCAACATTACATTAATATGCAAACCTCCAACAGAATTTTGAAAATAGGATATAAATATTTACAACATGGTGAAAATAAAAGCAACTGCATTCAAAATGCAATTAATATGTCTATCTTGCAAATACTCCAAATATATGATTATAAGATATCAACGAACCAAGTAAAGCAGAAAAGGATAACTAAATTGCAGAAAAAATTAAGCATATGTTCATAATGCTTTCATTATCTAGCATTGGTGGGGTATATCGTTCAGATCAACAGCAGTAGGAATGGTTTCACAAAAGAACATCACTGTTAAGAAATTGGAAAGAAAATAAGGTTGTGGAAGTGAAAAGGAAATATAGATAAAGTAAAACAACAGAATGAAGCATACATCCATTGGAGGAACCCACACACAAAGCAAGAAAGTGAATCAAGAAAGAAATAATTATTTATAATATCAGTAGCAGCAAACTCACACTTTAAGTCTCATGCCTAAATCCTGCAAGAATGTGCAGTATGACTTGCGCAGATATGTCTCTTTCTTCAAGTCAATCCCATCTTTTCTTGATGGGGAATGTTCCTCTATTTCTTTTCTAGACATATACCAGCGACCTAGCGATTCCTCCTGCTTGTCTTTAGAACTTTTACCCGAGTTGCCATCAGATGGTCCATGATTTGGCAACTCTCCAGGCATAAGTCCTGCCATATATACCAGTTTTTCTGTGCACAGAATAAGTTCTGTATCATTTGTTCAACATCATGTAGCAGAAAGATTCTGGAAGACATAAAAATAAAAGAATTTCATGTAACTGGAATCATGAATACTATAAAAAGAAATGCATAAATTGTAATCCATGGTAAATCTTGTGAGGGAAGAAAAATGTAGGGCACCAAAGGATAATAAAGAGGATCTAAATTGGGTATTCAGATGTTCTCAAATTCTTTGCATCATGTTCAGCCTGTCACCAAGGTTGAATGGTCAAAACTGAAAGGAAAGCTATCTATCAATATAGTAATGAACAAGGAGCTTGCAAAAGCATGAGGATAAAACTAGAGCCAGTAGCTCCTTCGAGAGAACTCTATAAACTTTCTTCCTCTAAAAGAACTACCCAGCATTACTAAACCTCCTCCTGATGTACATCCAGCCTTTCCCCTACATGACAAGCATGGCATATCAGCTAGCTAATTAATTTCCTCTTACTCATTGTGCTTCCTTTTGTTATAAACCTCAAGATCCGCTGAATTCCTTTTGGTCTTAGATCCAGCAATTAACCCTTGCCCCTGTTCAGTCCCAATGGCTTAGGTCCAAGATCCAGGTTATCATCATCACAGTTTATAATTGAGTGCTAGCAGCACGGACCAGTTATAACATGAAGAAGCTCTGACTCTGGCACAAAAATGACGCAAGCACTGGGACACGGCCAACATCCAAAATATAGAACATGGGGACACTCATATCTTATGTATACAAATATACAACACGAAAAAAATCCAAAATTGAGAATTAAAATTTGTATAAATCACATTCTAAAATCAAGTTGTCCATTTTCATATAATAGTGACATGGAAACACTCACCACTTAGATATACAAATATAAACGAGATGACAAAAGTATAAATTGAGAAATAAAATTTATATAAATCAAATTCAAAAATCAAACATGACCAATTTCCATATAATAGTGACCCTCACAAATACAATATTAAGAAACATATCTCTTATAACTTAAAACAACTAGTCATGTCCTATGGAAACAAGCCTCAAAAGAACTTTATGAGCCTTAACTTTATTTCCTTTTATTTCTTTTAACTTTACCGATATAAGTTTCTAAGAAGCATTTAGCCAATAATAGATGTCAGCTCACTCTCTTTACTTGTGTTCAACTGAGTTGGAAAGGAGGCCAAACTGTGTCAAAAAGGTGTCTGAGCTGGAAAAAGGTTAATAGCGACACAGATGAGGAGTGTCAAAGTCTGTCTAACAGGTATAGTGTCTGAAAAGTACGACAGGTTCCACAGGGGTATTAGTGCTTCCTAGATTTTAATTGTCACAGACAACACCAATTGATTATTTTCTGTAACATCCTAACTTACGGCCAAGACACAGGCACATTAAGCATGTGCAGTGATAATAACTAGAGTATGCTCTCTCAGATAGCAAATGCTTTGATTTTTTTTATGCTTAATATGTTCTCAGTTACAAATACCAAATTCTATTTGTTTATGTTCCAGTCAGCAGGAGTAAAAAATGACTGAAAGTTAAATAGGAACTAATTTGGAAAAATGGCATGTTTAGAGACAAAAAATATATTCAAGGAAAAATATTAAAAAAGCAAAAGATATTCAGTCCTTCTGACCTGTGGCATTTTAATGAGGTCAGAGCACCTAAATCCGTTATCCATTTAAAGCAAATAATAAAATTATTAGAATTTGGCTTAAGGCCTAACTCAGCTAATGTTATGAATAGTTAATAACAGCGTGATCCAGCCAAAACTCTGGCATATAAATATTATGGATGCCACGGCTTCCTATGGCGGAAATTCATGGCAGACAAAAAAACACAAGGTGATTCCATTGTTTCGACAATCTTTGACAACAATTCCACCTTGGCACAATCTTGTATGGGCTTTAAATTGGACATGGGGAGCATAATTTTGAAATCGTGCAATTTCACATTTTTTTATCATGATTTTGACTACCTTGTCTAATTCCATCAAAGTGTTATACTTAAAGTTGAACTTATCCCGATAAAATGGACTTGTTAGAGGAGGATTGCCCGAGCTTTATAAGCTCTATTTGAGCCATGTCTCTAGTTGATGAGAGACTAAATACCAACATAAAATTTCAATTTAGGGCAGTCTCAAAAGAGGCTGCAATTACAGCGAGCTAGGAATAACTACAATTAAGAAGGCTTTCCAACAAAAACCTAATTACTTTTAACCAAGGGGCAAGCCCATAACCAGGTGTTTAAGGGGGAGCAAAACAGTTCCATAATCCAGATCTACTTTTAGTGCCAAGCCATGCAACCCATTCACATGGCGAAAAGCATGCCAAAATCTAGAGAATGCAATCTCACCATGCCATGATGAGATGGTTTGCATGGTTGGCCTCCTTCTACACATAATGCGCACTATTAGGACCTCAGCCAACAAACATCCCACAATGCCATAATCTCATACCCCCACAGAAGCCTCGTCCAACACTATACAAATGCAACCTCATATATGACTCCCAAAAACCACTAACGTAAAACCTTCCAGTTCTCCCCTCTGTCTAGTCTAACATTAGCTTTTCTGGACGGGTAAACATCGACGATTCACTCTAGCCATCACAACCAGAAAGGAGGAGTTTTGGTCACAAGGCAACTTACCCAGCAAACCCAAAACCTAGTCCAGGCATAGGTTAAGGGCAAGAAGCACTAACAGCCCAAACGTACATAATACAATTAGGTTACATGATGGTTTGACTCCATTTAACAAATGATAAAAAGAACCCCATCTTGTATCCTCACATTCACACATAGAAAACGGCGAGATCATTCAAAAGAGGAGAGGACAACAAGAAAGCTTTAATTTCCCGTTCCTTACTGTTCATTTTTCACGAGTGAACCCTAATATGCTTTTCAAATCCAAAGAAACTGCAACATAACGAAAAAGACCCACAAAACATATACAATACCAATTCAAAATGACCCAGATAAGTCAAGAAAACTAAAATTCTCCGTTTAATTTGTACAAAATGAGAGAAAGTGTTTAGTTTGAAAACGAGCAAAAACAGAAACATATGAGCGACAACCAAATTGGATGGCATTCCAAAAGGGTTTGAATAAACCAATTGATAAAAGTGAAATTAGGAGGGAAATAATGACGAAAAATGAAGTGAATTGGAAAGAAAATAGGGAAAGTGATAGATCGATCAAACGCGACAAACAAGAAAAGGGAAATGGAAAAAGAAAGAAAGAAAATCACAGCGACTTACAGATTGTAGAGCGACCAGGTGGAGAACCCTCGTCTTCCCAGAATCGGATGCAAGGTTTGTCACCTTCGATTTTCTCTCGCGCACTCACAGGTTGCAAGAACCCCAAGCTCGACGGTTCTTTGTTTCCCCCCACACTTCTTTTTCCTTCGTGTTTGTTTTTTTGCTCTCTCACCCTCAGAGCATAATAATATGGATTATTTTACACAAATTGTCCAATAATCATCAAAGACATTAATTGGAATATAGTTACTTTTTAAACTATTCAATTACAATGTAATTAATGTTTTCGAAAAACATTAATTGTTCTAATAATTATTTTTTGTCACTGGTTTCAATATATAAATTATAAAATATAATCAATTTCCTGAAATTAATAAAACATAATAATCATTATAACAATTTTATAATTCTGTTAAATTACTTAGACAAATGTACATGGTTATTATTATTTAATTAGTTTTGATAAAAATAAAAAATAAACAATCGCATTAATAACGTATTTAGCTATACATTAATTAATGGAAACTGCATGGGTATACTCTTTTTATTATAGCAACGTATTTATTGCTTAATTATTAAAATGAAAATATTATTTAATTTAAAAATTATTTTTAAATAATTCATTAATAAAAAATTTATTTTATTATCTATGTTTATTGTGTTAACGTGTCCTAAAATTTGATTGTTTAATCATTTTATATTGTTAACTTATGTTATTATTTCTATTTATTTTACTGACGTATTTTTAGAAATTTAATTTATTATTTTATTTATATTTATCCAAAACTTATGTATAAATTTAAAAATATTTATTATTTTTTATTTAATCTTTAAATTTCTTTTGATATAACATATATTTTCTAATATAAAGAAAAACAAACGATCACGTACAAATTTAAAACTAACTTTTCTTATAGATAATTGTTTTAATATGTAAATGATTTTTTTATTATGAATAATTATTTGGATTTTAAGAAATAAATACAAAAAAACAAAATTGAAAAAAAAAATTATACTAAACAAAAGATCTCCTTTATTAATGATATAAAACTATAAAAACAAATGTTACTAAAAAGAGATTATAAGAATGATAATCATTTTATAATTTTACTAGTAAAAACACTTATGCACATTTGTGTTTATTTTCTTAAGGAAAACAAAAATAATAAAGTCATAATTTTAAAAGTAAATATAAATATTTTTTATAATTTTATTGTGGATTGTAAATTCTAAAAATATAATATTAAATTATAAAGGAGTGACCAAATGTTTAATAAAATAGAACACAAGACATAGAGTAAAAGTTTTCATTATAATTATACACAACATAACTATAAATTTGACTTTATAAAGACCAATTAAAACAAAATTATATACATATAGTTAATCTATAAAAAACTTGGCAGTTGTCATCCCTCCGTCCAAAACCTGCTCTATGGTCACTTCATCACCCTCTGCACACATCCACCGGATGATCATAACCAAGAAAGAAGCATAAGAACATAAAAACAATGCACATACAAAAAAGGTAAGCTAGAGATAAAAAACAATTCATATAATACATTACATTTAACTTAAAAAATAATTCACATATTACAATCCAAACATCCTAAACATGTCAAGACCTAGACTAGACTAGCTGACTTTAGTATGAATGTCGAGTTATGACGAGTTGTGCACTTCTAGTGACCTCTATTGCTTAGCACACTAGTGCAAAAACAACGTATAACGCCACGCGTTAAACGTCAAACCACTCAATAGTCAACATTAAAAATAACCAGTGGCATTTTTGTAAATAAATACAATTATTAAACGTCGTTTAGAATTGTAATTCGACGTAAAAGGATATAAAACATCGAAATGCCCCAGCGTTAGACGTGAAAATTAGTGAATTCAATAAAAATTTGAGCGGGAGATTGAAAATTCATTCACTTTATCTTAGCGTGCGAGACTCTCTTCTCTGCTCAAACTTTTCTCAAACGAAGTTTGACGACCATCACATGTAATATTTCTTTCATTTGATACAAATGCATGTTAATTTACTACTTTAGGTATGATTTTTGTTTGTTTTGATCGATTATTTATGTGTTGTTGTCCTTCATAGGTGCATTCTGCTTTCTCTCTCACGTGTGGCAACACTTTATTCCGATGAACCAAGGTTAGTTGTCGTTTTTGTTTGAAGAACTTATTTGTTGAACTTGTTTCTTGTTATTGTTTGGGTGAACTTGTTTGTTGTTGTTGTTTGATTGAACTTGTTTGTTGTTTGATTGGACTTGTTTGTTGTTTGTCATTGTTGTTTGTTGTTGATACATATTACACGTTCATAGTTCATGCTTTACAAAATACCAAAAACTGAAATTTGTTGTTTTTCTGCTTTTCAGGTCTCATAGAGTTGTAAAAAAGGATCACAATTAATTTAAAAAAATAAAAAAATTGATTAATGTCGTTTATTGATAAAATTTGACGTTAAATTTAACATCGAATTTTTTAAATTCGACGTTAATTTAACGTCTCCCGATATGACGTCGTTCTCAAATTCAACGTGAAAGGCCCAAAATATTCGATGGTGTACGCTATTTTTGTACTAGTGGCAAAGTCATTATCAATATTTCACCCTATCACACTCAGAAGGTTAGTCTGTACCACGTCTTAGGCTATATTGGAAGCGGCTAGACTAAAAATTTCTACTACTCTCACCACATATGTCAATTTTTTCTATTTAAAATGAATGAATGACCATTAAAGTGTCAGGATAACCCCCAAGATTGAGCTTCCTACATTCATACTAATAATACTTGAAATCTTCAACAAGAAGATCCTTCTTGGAACTCATTTCCATAACTTTCCATTCAATATATATAACTATACATACCGCTTCATGTATCACAATAGAACCTATATAAAACCTTTGCACATAAATCAAAGGATTCAAAAGAATGCATTAGAAATCACAAAACAAGCTAAAACTAAAAAACCCAAAAGCTTGAAAAAGGACCTAACGCTTAAAAGGGGCGCTCAAGGACACTCAACGCCAAACCTTGCACAAAAAAGGCACTCAAGAGGGCGTTCGGGCGCTCAGCACTAAAGGTCACGTAAACAAGGTGTTGAGAGGGCGCTCCAGGGGCGCTCAACGTCATACAAAAAATTGAAATGCTTCTAGGCACTGAAACACATCTGAAAACACATTTCTTACTTCAACTAACTACCTTAAACCCAGCTTGACTACTTTAAACTTACCCAAACTCAATTATATACCTTCCAACACCACATTTTGCAAACTAAAGGATTGAACAAGTTATAAATGACTCCACAATAGACTACAAACTATCCCTTATAGCACATACCTTTTAATTTAGAATCTTACCTATCAAAACCACTAAACATACTTTGAAAACACCATTGTAAACACACTAAGATGACTACCATTCCAATCTAAACAACATATCAGGTAACTCTCACCCCAAACAAGTTACTTAAGACCAAATAAACTATCCTAAACCAGAAATCACCGCTTTAGACCAAGATTTTAGTAAATCACCTCTCAAACCTCCATTTTAGACCAAAAATCTACTTCTTCCTTCTACTCCAACTATTTAAAACAATTTAACAACTTAGGATACACCCAAAATACCATCTTAGCTCACCCAATAACAACTTTTAATCTTAATAGAACAAACATATACCAAATTTCATAATTTTCACACCATAACATAACAATTTCAAACACTCAACATACTAAAATTATCAGTTCAGTTTAATAGTAAAATTTAATCACATCATTATCATAGAATCATGGATTATAACCTGAGTAACAAACAAACTTTAATTAAACTAGTTTTCCTTACCTTACACCAAAGCTATAGAGCTCTAAAATATTAACACCCCTGACTTCCGACTCAAGGAATCTTAGAAACACCTAAAAACCATAGAATTGAAAACAATGTGAGTCCTTAGGACCACTGAGTAGCAAAGAACAAGAAAAGAGAGATGAACGACACATGTGTCACCCCTTAAACCAATGATTTTGGAACATATAGCGGAAGGAAAAAAAGTCAAAACTTACTTACTCTATACTAGAAATTGTTCGGATAGAAGGGGAGATTACTCAGTGGTGATCTCCTAGGAACTTCCTGATTATCAAACAGATGATCGATGAGTTAATATTTAATAGAGAAGTAAAAGGAAGTTAAGAGAAAGTATTTTAGAGAGATCATTTGAATTTTAAGTAATGAGATGAGTTTAAGAAATTCTATTTATTTTAGTTGAATTATTTTAACTTTAAACTGTTGATCTCATTATTTTGAAACATCTATCAACTTTAATACTCTATTTTCTAGGTTCTTACTTAGATAATTCTATTTATTTTCATAAGTAATATTTTATTATAAAAATAGTTATTTTAGTTTGAAAAAATGGTTAAATGTAAAAAATAAAAGTTGAATTTAAAAAAAAATCACTTAAAGAATAAATTGGGTAATATTGAGAAAAAAAAATATACACCAAAAAAATATGATTTTTTATATATATAGTAGTATAAATAGTATAAAAGTATAAATATAATATTTATTGTGTAAATGATTTTCTTATTGAGTACTTGATTTTTTTTTTAAAAAAAAGAGAAAGTTATTTGAATGATAAAATTAAAAAACTTTTATACACAAAAAGGATAATCTCGTTATTAATGAATAGTGTGAAAACACATGGTGTTTCCATTTTTTTCTTTTGCATGATAACAAAGAGAATTATTTTTTATCATATTTGTTAAAAAAATATAAATAAAATAAGTAACTAATGTGTTAACTATTTAACAATTTGATTAATTTTATTATAGATAGTTTTTTTATTGTATACTAGTAAAGATATGTGTTATATTGATGTGTGTCCACTACGAATTTTATAAATTATTATAAAAATTTAAAAAATGGTTATTTAAAGGATAAAAGTAGAAAAAAAAAATATACATGACGATGTGTTCTTCACTTTCTTTTTCTAAAAACGGGACCAATAACTGGCTCCCCTTCCATACTAATGAAAGCCAGTCTAATCTCATTTTTTCTCTGATTGTCAATACTTCAAAAAAATTCTCAGCCCTGGCTATCTATCCCATAGGGTCCACTTCTTCAAAGGTAGGTAAATCTACCTTTTTCATCCCGCCCCTATGTATCTCCACCTTCTCCTCCTTACTATCCTCCTCAAATTCGCCTCTTTTTCCCCTCTTCCATCAACCAAACCTTGACTGCCCTCTGTACTCCTATCTTAGTTTCTTGACTTCTACATTAGCCTTGCCACCATTTCTTTAAATTCTTAAAGGGTTACCCTAGTTTCTTTTCTAAAACCCTCCAGAGCATTTAATCTACCTTGCACAACTCTCCCTTTTCTTGATCATGCAAGTCGAACCACTTTGTTACGTCTCTTAGGAACAAGAGACCAAACATCCCATACAAGCAAACACGCCTGCCCGATCCTGACTCACTAACATAGAGCAAAAGAATAAAACAAAACTGTTTTATTAAATTGATAAAAGATGTACCAACACTTCTAAGGAACAATCCTCTCTTCACAGGATGTATGCTCCTGTCTTACAAAGAATACAACCAAAACTCTCCTCTCTAAGACCCCTCTCCCCTTTTATATACACAACATCCTATCCCCTACAACCCATACAACTCATTGTCTAATAATTAACTCTGACAGCTATTGTTCTGCTTTTTCTGTTTCTCCTAGCATAAGCTCTTAATATAAACTCTTAGGTCCTATCATCCTCCTTAGCTCTAAAGTGTAGGAAGTAATTACAGGTCCACTATAAGTGCGTGGCATGATGCGAATTAATCAGATATCCTGGCTACGCTATTGCCACCCTGCATTTACCATTCAATTTTTTCCAATAAAAATATCCATCAGTAGAAAATTTTTCCGTGTATAACAATAAATAGTGTAATACATGATAAAAAAAATCATTTTCGCTACATATCTTGACAATCTTTTTGAGACTACAACAAAAATACATTTCTATCGTGTAATTTGTCATAATTTATCGATATATACACAGTGACGGAGGGTCATTTAAGAACTTCAATTGCTGCATGCAATTTCACAAACCAAATATAAAATTTGAGAAAAAAATAATTACCGAAAACATTTTCCTTTCATATTTTATTTGTAATATGGCTAGGAGATTTTACATTATCAAATACAACAAATGATCAATTGAACTATACAAATTTACTATTAAAGATGTGCACATGAAAAGAGAAGACAACTTCGTGAGAAATTAATACCAAAGAACATCTTCTCCACAACATGAATATTTGACTGTCAAGCTAAAGTTGCCTTCTTTCCTTTCGAATCTCTTGACTGCAGAAATTATTTGTTAACCAATTATAACAAGGAATAATTATAACAGTGATGGTGCTAAGTTTTTTTTTGCATCAGTGACAAGGTTAAAGAGAAAAACATGGATAGCATAATATGATTATTTACCGAATAAAATCCTGGAAATAAGACATTTGCACTTACATATTTCGAAAGAAATGAATTACGCCTAGCCATCTAAACCACTTGTGGTTAAGAGTTTACATAGCTTTCATATATAGAAGTGTAATTTGGTAAATCAAACAAAAACAACTCCATTAACAGAATTCAGGTCAATATCACACTACGGCTTATCATCTACTTTCACATTTAAACGTTACATCATCATTTTCAGTCACTCAAGATAATTCATGACA
The DNA here is from genome assembly GCF_029865625.1 of Vigna umbellata. Classification (NCBI taxonomy): domain Eukaryota; kingdom Viridiplantae; phylum Streptophyta; class Magnoliopsida; order Fabales; family Fabaceae; genus Vigna; species Vigna umbellata. Next base: position 30,460,855 of record NC_142173.1, on the reverse strand, counting down.
GATTTAGTGATTTTAAAATTAATGATGGTTTAGACAAGTATAAAATATTAGAGCCTTTAGGATTAGATTAAATGTTTGTCCCTAAAAAAATCTGATTTTTTGTTCTTGTCATTTTAAAATTCTTGGTTTCAGTTCCTGTCATTAGTATCCAATATTACAAAAATATTGAAGAGATTAACGGTGATGACATCACGCTGACACAATTGAGACTAAAACGAAAAGTGACATATACATGGATTAAAAACAATAATAAATTTAAGATTTAATTGGTTTCTTTGTCTCTAGTTTTATTGTAGCATATCAAGTTGGTCCTATCTTTTAAAAAAGTTTCAATTTCGTCTACACTTGATATAATTTACTTCAATCAAGTCTCTTTTGTTAAATAGGCTAAATAGGCAGAAAGGACATTAATTTTGTGCTTACATGGCAAAAAGTCTGCAATTTTTTTCTCTCTCCTCTACTCTTTTGCGCCCATATGTTGATCTTTCTTCTTTGCATCCATCACTTTTTTATGTATTTCGTTGACGAAGACGAAGGAGATCGTGGAGGCTTACCTTGGGCAGAGCGTGAAGAATGTTGTCATCATTGTCCCTGCCTACTTCAATGATTCTTAGAGGCAATTGCCAGGCTTAACGCCAGTGCCATTCTCAAGAGCATTAACCCCGACGAGGCTGTGGCATACGGTGCTACAGTGCAGGCTGCTATTTTGACCGACGAAGGGAACGAGAAGGTCCAGGACTTGCTTCTTCTTGACGTTACTCCTCTTAGCCTTGGGATTGAAACTACCGGGGGTGTGATGACAGTGTCGATTCCGAGGAACAGGACGATTCCCACCAAGAAGGAGCAGATTTTTTCTACTTATGCTGATAATCAACCAAGAGTGCTCATTCAAGTGTATGAAGGTGAGAGGGCAAGGACCAAAGACAACAACCGGTTGGGGAAGTTTGAACTTGCTAGCATCCATACAGCCCCTAGAGGAGTTCCTCAAATCAACGTGCGTTTTGACATTGATGCAAATGGATTTTGAATGATTTTGCTGAGGACAAGACTGTAGGGGTGAAGAACAAGATCGCGATCACCAATGATAAGGGATGGCTGAGCAAGGAGGATATTGAGAGAATGATGCAGGAGGCTGAGAGATACAAGGCAGAGGATGAGGATGTGAAGAAGGTGGCCAAGAACTATTATCATTCATTTATTTAATTTTATTATAAAAATATTAATAATTACTTCTAAACTAAAATAATATTTCTCATAAATTTATGTCTTTACTACATAAGCCAAAATATGAAATATAAAATATGAATTTAAGTACTGTTCTTAATAAGATAATTAGTTAAATTAAACTTTATGGTATTTTGAATTATTAAAAAATCACAAGAAAAACATATTGAGGTCTGGCAATGTTTTTCGTAAATAGAAAATGACTTTCCATATTCTGGGTAGATTTTAATTTTATGTTAGGCTGAGCAAAGAAAGAGCATAAATGAAAGGAATCCAAATGCAGGATGAAAAAGTTGAGTTATTTAAATTGAAAGAAAAACAAAACTAAAATGTGGCAGAGAAGAGAAAGAAACAAGTGGGCGCAGAGGAGTAGAGCAAAGAGAGAAAAAAGTGACAAATTTTTTTATGTCAGCACAAAGTTAACGTCATCTCTGCATACTTGATTAAGGCAAATTTTATAAGATGTGGACGCAGTTGAAACTTTTTTAAAAGGTAGGACTAACTTGACACACTGCAACGAAACTAAGACAAATAAAACAATTAAACCTAAATTTAATGGACTAAATAATAAAATAAAACATGAACTAAAGGAAAAATGTTTAAATATTAATATACTTATCATCTCCACCTATACACCTATCTCTTTTTTCCTTATATAAACTTCATTCCTTCTATCTGGTCCTAATTGAGGCAGAAAATTATCTAGATTCTAACAGTCTGAACATAATAACTCCAAACTTCATTACTGACAATGAGATACTATAAAGACAAAATTGAGTCAAGCCACTAACCATTTGGGATAGCAAGAGCATAAAGAAGCTATAATATCCTATATTCCTGTAGTTGGACTGAAAAGTTAGATACAATCTAATTGAACAGGAAACTATTTGAATAAGTGACTATTATAAGTCTAAGATGAGTTTGAGGTTCACCTATTTGACATGTAGATCATGAATATAGACACTCCGGATTAAAATTATCACATGATACTCCAACATTAGCTTATTGTGACAAAACTCTGATCCAATACCTAGATACTAGTTGTACTCTTCTCCAATAAGGATTGGAGTTCACTCCGACAAAATACATAGACATTTGATGAAATTAATTATTATGCAAATCCAACTCCGATATGATTGTAGAACAACAAACAATATTTATGGTATTGTATCTAAGTTTTATCTATCGTTTAACAAACGTAAATGTTGATACTCCACTGTCTTAAAAGAAGTTTAGAATGGAAGTTTTGTTTGCACGAGCTCTGGTTCAGTTCCTGTATATTTATTTTTGTTTTTATCCTTGCAATAGTAGTTTGTTCATGGCACAATATCTTTCTCATGCAAATATTTAAATTCACTTTTAGTCCTTGAAATTTTTTGTTTGTTTTTGGTCCATGTAAACATGTCACTTATGCGTTTAGCCTCTATAACAACATTATGACATCGACAAGACACAATCACCATAAACATTTTTGTAATAGAGCATGACGCCAAAGACTAAAACCAACATTCTAAAACTTCAAAAGCAAACTTAAAAACCATTAGGAACTAAACAAAAAATGCTAATACAGTTGGAAGTCTCACATCGATTAGAGATAAGGCCAATTTATAATATATAAGTAGGTGCAAACCTCACCTTACAAGTCGGTTTTGTGGGGTTGAGTTAGGCCTAAAGTTCACTTCTTAACATGGTATTAGAGTCAGGTTAGAGCCTAACCTAACGATATTTGTTGTTTGTTGGACATATTGTTCAACCCGATATCGGACCATTATTGGACCACCTATTAATGTCTAGTCTCACGCTCGAGATGTACATACATTAGCGTGAGGGGGTTTGTTGGAACCGACAAGAGATAAGGTCAATTTATGATATATAAGTACGTGCAAACCTCACCTTACAAGCCGATTTTGTAAGGTTGAGTTAGACCTAAAATCTCCTTCTTAACAAATACTATAGAGACCAAAAATATATTTAATCATTTTTTTTTCAATTACATGAAGTTCCTTTTTCCTTTTTCTTGACTAATGAAAAAGCTACAATTGCTATGCAGGCCCTTCGAAATTATAACTGATGATGGGCAACTACTTTTCACATCTCAATTTTTTGAAACACCCACTATGTCCCGTGTAATTTATATTTTGTGCTTCTTTTAGCGGGGTAATCTTGAGAAGTGCTGGTACAGTAGTAATGGTAGAAGTACCAAATGGTTTCAATAGATGCAGGAAACGGTTTCACTCTTCCAGATTAATCAAAGATTCAGCATACATTTGGATTGAAACCATTAGGGCTTTAATCCGGATTAATCAAATATTGAAATCAAAGAAAATTAATTTCCGGATTCAACAATCCAAAAGTGAGAAAAAAGAGTTAATTCCAGAATAATCAATCCAGAAGAAAAACATTATTCCGGATTATGCAATCCATAATTAGATAGGTTATTTAATCAAGAACCTATAGAAAACACACTTTACACACGCCGAACACACAACTCAGAACTGTATAACCTCTTTGTATTACCAAACAATCAAGAATACAGGATACAATTGGATACAGAGAGCTTAACCTCCCCCTACAGGACAAAAGAGTTCCTGTCAACTAATAAGACTCCAAAACTAACTCTCCCCAAACATCCCAACCCCTTTTATACAGACTTCTAGCCACGTTTCCTAACTGCCTTGGCAGTTAGGCTGTGTAACGTTTCTCCTTCTTCTATATACAAGTAGTTTCCTATCGTAATGTATTTCTTGTTTGCACAATCCAAAAATGAAAATTCAATTCCCAATTGTGTAATCCATAATGTATTTATAGATTAGACAACCTGAAAGTGAAAAAAATTAACTCTGGATTGTGTAATTTAAAATATATTTCTGGATTGCACAATTCAAAAGTGAAAAAATTGATTTTGAATTTATTCTCAGATTATACAATCCATTATACATTTCTAAATTGCACAATTCAAAAGTTTTTACTTCTGCATTGCGTATGAATGAATACTTTTGACATTTATCACAATGTATGGAGGGGGAGGAAGAAAACATGAAGGTGCAGGAAGCAATTGCCCCACAGATGATATAGTTGTCAATTACCAGAGCTAACTTGTTTACTCAACATCAACCAAAGGTCATGGATATCAATATACCTAACAATCTACAACCAACTACTCATCCACAAAACACAGCGAACACAATTTTGTTAAACTGAATAAATTATAAAAGCAAAACTAATACTAGTTCACGGGAGAGGGGAAAAACCTGGGCAGCAACAGATCTTTTTGAATCCAGGAACTGGTGATATATATTGTAGAGTCTTCTCTTTTCTTCTTCTGAAACAGATGGTCTAGCCTTGGATGTTGTGAACTTTAGAAGAGCATCGGTAATAACGGGTGTTTTTTCCGTCCTTAAACCATCCTCATTGTCCAGAACATCATGAACTGCTGCAAGCTGCGCATCTGAGAGGAGAGCTTGGAGATCAGCTCCACTGAATCCCTCAGTCATATTAGCTATTGTAGTCAAATCAATATCCTTGTCCATTGCCAACTGCAATAATTAGAAAGATTCAGTTTAATTAAATCGAAAAAGGATTTTGTTTGATAAATTATTGATGTTAATTATATGAGGTGAAAGTGTAACTTCCCACTACTAATAGAAGGCATAAGACTGACAATAATCCTCCCTTGTAATAAATATTAAAATTCAAAATTAAGGTAGGTTAATGACCAACTTCACATTTTGCAATGTGCACATATCTTATGTGGAATTCAATCCTATCTCATCTGGAGAAGTGAAAGCCAATAAAATTTCCACACAGGAACCTCAATAGGGCTTGACTCTCCATGGCAACTATAGAATTGATTAAAGGAATTGTGCGTATTAGACCACACATCATTAACGATACAATTAGGGAAAGAAAGAAACATATAACATAATCCCTAAATTACAGCTACACACTATTTCCATATTTCCATATATAGGTTTTCATATCTTTGACACTCCTAAAGCCTGGGTATTATATGCACCACACTTATTACCAATACATGAGATCCTTTGAGAAATTTAGTGGAGAAATCAGTAAGTTGGTCGTTGGAGCTAACAACGTTAGGGGTGACAACCACAAGAATGGAGGTCACAAAGTATTTTTCAAGTGAAGTGATTAAAGCAAGAGGGAATATAGAAAATTTGGTACGAGGGATATACAGTTTGGATTCAGTAAAAAATGAAATATGAATTGTGAAAAAGTTAAGATTCAACCACAAAGGCCTCAGAGAACTAGATTGTATATTTACTTTTTCTTGGTATAGATGCTTGAAGCCAGAATGGAGATTGAGGATTTGATGCTACCAACCTGTACATTGATGATGATGCAAGTGTTGGAGATGTTGATCTTGTGTTTGATGTAGGCTTTGGGTTGTAATATATCGTTTAGATGCATTGTAAGTAATTACTTATCATTGATCTTGATTTGACTAAGTGGATATTTAGTAAGTGTTTGAACATTGGTTGGAATGTTTAGATTTGTTTTAATGGACTATAGTACTTTTTAATATGTTAAAATGTTTTTATGTTTATTAGGTTTGTAAGGAAGAGCATTTTACTCAATTACAACTTTGTTTTCATATATTAATTTGACTTAAACATTTGCGGGGTTGAATATGTTTTAACCAATTAAATCGACATTTCAATTGATTAAAATCACTAAAGTATTTAAATGATTTTAATGTATTGAAAACATGTTTTAATGAATTAAATCAACAAAAAAGGCTCGAAGTTCTGTTTTAATGGATTAAAACAGTTTTTAACCCATTTAAACTATTAGCTATGTAAACAAGTAATCTCTAGCCATCTTCATGCAATCAAATTATGAAAGTTCAAAAACCTTTCTAAAACATAGAGATTAGTGTTGCTAGTTGAAAAACAATTCTTGGAGTTTTTTTATCTGGTTCAATGTAATAGATTGAGAAGATCACCATTTCTTTTCTTTACAATATTTTGATTTGAAATTTGTTCAAATGACCTTGTTCCTTAAGTTTGTAATTCTGTAGGTGTTTAGTTTTTTACTAGGGTTGTCAAGGGTGTTATCTTTTGATAGGATTCAGAAGTAGTTTAAGAGATCGTGTAGGACTAAAGATCTTATGGTGTATTAATTGAACTATGTAAGGAAAGAAAGGTTTATTTTATTGATAACTATCATACTAATTAGATTCTCACCATCTCTATTTGTAATAATCAACTATTTTTTTTAAATAAGGCAATAAGAATGTGTTGAAATGAATAAGAAAATTCCAAAGATATTTTTTCTAATTACTATAGAGATACTAAATATATTTTTATTCTCTTGAAATATATTGTATTGTATAATTGGACTTTTAGTTTTGGGCTTTTAGGTGCTGGTCCATTGTTCCTTATATAGGACTTTTCTGTGCAATAGAAACTTTAACCCACAGTAATAATATTTTTACCATCTCTCAAACTTTCACATGGTATCCAGAGCTGCCTTTTCTCCGGCGAAGTTAAGGGTTCGGTGCGCCTCGACGAGCGCGACCCATCCTGGTGGTCGCCGCCTCATCCTTTTCTCTCTAACATCTCTCGGGCGCGTGGGCTTCACGCACCGCCTCTCCCGTGTCGGATCTTCACCGCGCCACTGCCGGTCGATTCGCCTCCGTCTCCTGAGTGTATTGTGGTCTCTGATTTGCTGTTCCGTTGACGGTTGCTCCGTTTAGGGTTTCTTCCCACCCTTTTTCCCTCTTTTCTTGTTTGGCTTTACAAAGGCTGGTCTTGGAACACCGTCTCTCTCTGCTACTCCAACCATTACTTCTGCAAAACTCAATTGGAAAAACTATCTATCTTGGTCTTCTTCCGTGGAGTTATGGTTTCTTGGTCAAGGACACCATGATCATCTTGAACAAGATGTTTCCACCGTTCCTGAAGAAGAGAAATCTCAATGGCAGAAACTTGATTTTCAACTATGTGCTGTCCTATGGCAATCTGTTGAACCAGAAGTCTTAGAAATTTTAAGACCTTACAAATCATGCTCTTCCTTTTGGAGAAAAGCTCAGTATATCTTTGCTAACGATGTGCAACGTCTCTTTGATGCAACTCAAAGAGTGACTTCCCTCAAACAAAACAATCATGATATGGTTACTTACATAGGAACGGCCCGTGCTGCTGTAGAAGAATTGAAGAATTTCTTTGTGGCTGATTCTTTAGAAGGCCTAAACAAGAAGCTTGATAAGTTTTATATGGTCTTAATTTTAAGAGGTCTACATTCAGATTTTGATCATGTTCGTGATCAAATGTTAGCTGGTGATCAAGTTCCATCAATGGACAGCTTAGTTACTCGACTTCTTTGGGTACCTTCATTAGTTAAAGACGAAAATTCAATTGGTGGTATTGAAACATCAGCTATGGTAGCACCACAAGGAAGAGGAGGAGGCAGAGGCAACCGAGGAGGACGTGGTGGTCGTGGTATGCGTCCTCAGTGCACATATTGTAAGAGGATAAGCCATACTCGAGAGAAATGTTATGCCTTACATGGATATCTGACAAAGTCGCTCATGTTTCGAAATATGATGATCTCGAACCCAAAATTTCAAATGAAGAATACCAAGAATTTTTGAAGTATAAGTCTGGAAAATCTTCTAATCCTGACCAATCCTCTTCCATGTCCAATGTGTCAACTGCCTGTATATCTCAATCTGTGGAAGTCACAATCCATGGATCCTTGACTCAGGTGCCTCAGACCATATCTCTGGTACTATTTCTTCATTTTCTTCCATCCTCTCAGAAAATTCCTCATTTAATTACTGTTGCCAATGGATCCAAAGTTGCATCTCAGGGAATTGGCAAGTTTCCTTATCTCCTTCACTAAATTTAAATTCTGTTTTGTATATTCCTCATTGTCCTTACAATTTAATCTCCTTGAGCCAATTGACTCGTTCTTAAATTGTTCTGTAACCTTTACTGCTAATTCCTTTGTTATACAGGAACATGGTACGGGTCGCCTGATTGGAGAAGGACATGAGTCTCGAGGACTTTATTTTTTGAAACATAGCTCTTCAGTTTCCTGTTTTACCACTTCATCTCCAAAACTTTTGCATGATCGGTTGGGCCATCCAAGTTTATCCAAGTTGAAGATGATGGTTCCAAGTCTCAAGAACATTCAAGTCTTAGATTGTGAGCGTGTCAATTAGGAAAACATGTTAGATCTTCTCATCCTAAAAGTCTGAGACACTATGTAATTCTCCTTTCTCAACTATTCACTCTGATATTTGGGGACCAAGTCGTGTTACTTCTTTTGGTTTTAATTATTTTGTAACCTTCATTGATGAATTCTCTCGATGTACTTGGGTTTATTTAATGAAAGAGAGATCTGAACTTTTGTCCATATTTGTGTCCTTTATTAATGAAATTAAGAACCAATTTGGGAAGACAATTAAAATCCTTCGTAGTGATAATGCTAAGGAATATTTTTCTTCAGCGTTTTCTTCATTTTTATCTTCCCAAGGAATTTTACATCAGTCAACATGTCCTCACACTCCACAACAAAATGGTATTGCAGAGAGGAAGAATAGACATCTCATTGAAACTGCACGCTCCTTGATGTTGAATACTAATATTCCTGTACATCACTGGGGCGATGCAGTCCTCACTGCCTGTTTTCTAATCAATAGGATGCCTTCTTCCTCTCTTGAGAATAAAATTCCTCATTCTGTCATTTTTCCAAATGACACTCTATATCATATCTCCCCACGTGTATTTGGGTGTACATGTTTTGTCATAATGTTTCTCAGGTCTTGATAAGCTATCCGCAAAGGCTATTAAGTGTGTCTTCTTGGGATATTCTCGTCTTCAGAAGGGTATAAATGTTATTCTCCCTCCACCAAGAGATATTATATGTCTGCTGATGTCACATTCTTTGAGGATACACCGTTTTTCTCGTCCTCTGTGGAGGATCGTTCATCTGTTCAACAAATGTTTCCTCTACTATTGTGTGATCCCTTGGTTATTCCTACTTCTATACCTCAAACTCAAAATGTGAATGACATTGTTCCTCCACCTCTTCTCACATATCAGCGTCGGAGACAATCTCAAGCTCAGAACAATGAAGATCCTCTAGACTCATCTCCTCTCCATCAGCTCACCAGACCATGGATCCTTCATCCTCCTCGTCTTCTACTGACTTAGATGATAATTTGCCCATTGCCCTTCGAAAAGGTATTCGTTCTACTCGTAATCCATATCCTGTTTATACTTTTTTGAGTTATCATCGTTTGTCTTCTACCTATTTCTCTTTTATTTCCTCCTTATCCTCCCTTAAGACTCCTAATAATATTTATGAGGCACTTGATCATCCTGGATGGCGTCAAGCCATGGTTGATGAAATGCAGGCCCTTGACCACAATGGTACTTGGGACCTTGTTCCTCTTCCTCCTGGTAAGAAGCTGTTGGCTGCCGATGGGTTTATGCTATTAAGGTTGGTCCTACTGGTGAAATTGATCGTCTAAAAGCTCGTCTAGTAGCTAAGGGATACTCAAGTTTATGACATTGATTATTGTGATACTTTTTCTCCTGTGGCTAAAACCAGTACAGTTCGTATTTTACTTGCTATGGCTGCCATTCGTCATTGGCCACTTTACCAGTTGGACATTAAAAATGCCTTTCTTCATGGTGATCTGGAAGAGGAGATATACATGGAGCAACCTCCTGGGTTTGTTGCTCAGGGGGAGTCTGGGTTAGTTTGTAAATTACGCCGTTCCCTCTATGGCTTGAAACAATCACCTCGTGCTTGGTTTGGTAAATTTAGTCGGGTTGTGCAAAATTTTGGATTGAAACGATGTGAGGCGGATCACTCAGTGTTTTATGGTCATTTTTCTCTGACAAATGTGTTTATCTCATAGTGTATGTTGATGATATTGTTATTACAGGGAATGACAACACTAAAATCACTCAATTAAAGAATCATTTGTTCAACCACTTTCAGACTAAAGATCTGGGTCGTCTAAAATACTTCCTTGGTATTGAAGTGGCACAGTCAAAAGAAGGTGTCATCATTTCACAAAGGAAATATGCTCTTGATATTTTAGAGGAAACAGGCTTGACAAATTGCAAGCCTATTGATAGTCCTATGGACTCAAATCAAAAGCTAATGAGAGATCAAGGTGAACCTTTCTCAGATCCAGAGATATAGAAGGCTGGTTGGAAAACTCATATATCTTACAATAACAAGACCTGATCTTTCTTATCCAGTGGGAGTTGTGAGTCAATTTATGCAGAATCCACATGTTGACCATTGGAATGCAGTGATTCGAATTCTCAGATACATAAAAGGAAATCCAGGACAGGGATTGTTGTATGAGGACAAGGGAAACACTCAGATTGAAGGATTGTGATGCAGATTGGGCTGGTTCTCCAATTGATCGAAGATCTACTACAGGATATTGTGTTCTACTTGGAGGGAACCTTATATCTTGGAGAAGTAAGAAACAAAGTGTTGTTGCTAGATCTAGTGCTGAAGCTGAATACCGATCTATGGCTTTGACTACATGCGAACTTGTGTGGATCAAGCAACTTCTCCAAGAGTTGAAATTTTGTGGAAATGAGTCGTTGAAACTGTACTGTGACAACCAAGCAGCCCTTCATATTGCCTCCAATCCAGTGTTTCATGAGAGAACAAAACATATAGAAATTGATTATCATTTTATTAGAGAGAAGTTGTTGACTAAGGAACTTGTTACTGAGTTTGTCAATTCTAATGAACAACTCGGAGACATTATGACCAAATCTCTAAGAGGGCCTAGGATTCAATGCATATGATCTATATGCTCCAGCTTGAGGGGGAGTGTTGAAATATATTGTATTGTATAATTGGACTTTTAGTTTTGGGCTTTTAGGTGCTGGTCCATTGTTCCTTATATAGGACTTTTCTGTGTAATAGAAACTTTAACCCACAGTAATAATATTTTTACCATCTCTCAAACTTTCACATATTCTAATTTTTGTAAATAGCAAATTAGTAGAATAAAAATATTCTCGATAGTAACTAGGAAAAAATATCTTCAAAATCTTTCTATTCATTTCAACATATTTTTATTTCCTTATTTTGAAATATTTGAGTATCACAAATAAAGATGATGAGAATGTAATTGATGTGATTGTTATGAATAAAATAATTATTTATTTCCTTACACAGTTCAAGTTCGATCTTGAGAGTCCTATTACCACTGCTTTGCTATCGTAACTCTTGATCTTGAGGGCCCTATTTCCACTACCTTGCTAACCACCACATGCACAGACAAGATCATTGAAACATCCTAAGCCCATTCCAAGGGATGGTGACGTCTCATTTGGCTCTAATTTGAATATGTTAGGTTCTTTTATTCAAAGAACCGAACAACAGCTTCTATTCTCACTCACACACTCAATAGAAGAAAAGAAACTGTATGTATGTGTATTTTTATTTCCTCTGTAATGTGTAGAAAGAAAAATACAAGTATAGATCTCCCCCAAGGAAGCCTCCCTTCCTCCACTGGCCAATAGGTCCAGTCTAAACCCAAAATAATATTTGATACCCTCCTCAACAACTCAGCTTTTATTTTATACTCTCTCTCTCCCCCTAACAAACTAACAACCTTTTCCGCTATTTATTTCCCTCCCCTTTTATTCCTTCTTACATAAACTTGCAACTTCCTAACAAAATATATCTAAATCTTTTGGTTCTTTTGCCAAATTGGTTTTATTCATTTCATGTCTTTGTTTTGTGATTTTTTCAATGTTTGGTATGAAAACTTATAAAGAGGAACTTGATTGTTTGAGAAGAATGATTGAATCAATAACTACCTCTACTGGATCATATAATTTGTCCATGAAAGGTAAGAGTATATTTAATATTATTGGCCATTTGTCTCAAGGTCTTTGAATTCTTAATGCAGGAGCAACTGATCACATGCCTCCATTTCCTAAGCTCTTCAATTTGTTTGTCAAAATAACTACAAAACAACTCATTGTAGTTGCAAGTGGTGATAGTGTACCAACATGTGGGTCTGGGGAATATAACTTTAAAATCATTTATTGTATTAAGGAATGTTTTATTTTTTACAAAAGACTGGCTACAAAAGATTTTATTTGTTCAGTAGATTTTTTATTATTGGGATTTTCAGGACCTTCCTACAGGGAAAATGATTTCAATTGCTAAGGTGCAGAGTGGGTTGTACCTATTGGAATCTAAGGACCAAAACAAACTAAAGGTCATAAACGAGCAAGCAACATTAGAAAGATGGGCAAGTTCCCAAATATGGTTTCATCATAGAAGGCTTGGACCTCCATCATTCAACCTTATCGAGTCCTTGTTCCCTTGTTTGTTTAACAAAGGGTATGTTCAGTTTTCAAATGTGATGTTTTGCTAACTATTAAAGTATCACCGTGCATCCTATTTCATCTTTAATAAAAAGAGTAATTTTCCATTTGAGTTAATTCTCAATAATGTTTGGGGACATATTTTAGAATCTATTTCTAGAGTAAAACGGTTTATTACTTTTATTGATGATTATACTAGTGTTACAAGGACATCCATTACGAAAAGTAATTCCGAAGTCTTTGAAATCTGTTAATTTTTCTCATATTGTCTAGAATCAATTTGGAAAAAATACATCAAAATAATCAGATGTGGTAGTGTGGTACTGAATATGTGAATTATGAACTTTCCCCATTTTTGTCTCATTTTAGAATTGTTCATGAAGTAATGCACTTAAAATATTGTCCATAATTCATTACAACTTGATAAGATAAAACATTGAAATTGACAAACACTCTATCAAAGATAATCTTGACAGAGGTCTTGTGGTTACAACCCATGTGCCTACAAGACTTCAAATAGGGGACATTTTCACTAAAGGACTTCCTTAGAGCAAACTCTAGTAGGTAAGTTGGAAATGATTGATATTCATTTACAAGCTTGAGGAGTATTGTAAATAATGGATTATTAATAGAATTAAAATATCCTCCATATCTCCATGCGATTAGGAGAAAATAT